>NW_026859448.1:0-46001 GCF_026571515.1 Ruditapes philippinarum
GGGGTTGTTGTAGTTTGTTGTTGTGTTTTTTGTATGCTTAGATAGTTCACATGAAGATATGCCATGAATGATAAAATTACTATCCTACTTATTGATGATTTATTTGTTCATTTAATTTTTCAGGTTTCCTTTAGTGTCATAGCCTCATATGGCACTTTGGTAGAATGACCGACCCTCCAGAAGCATTCCGAAGTCCATGTCGCTATTTGAATTCACAAATGTGAGAGACAAGTGATTTAAATGCAGCGATTTAACCCCTAAAGTAGCAATAATGGTCCATATCTTGCCATAATGGCATAATGATATATATGGTGGCATATTTCTGCCACCAGATAACCATATAACTAACTAGTTAATTAAGAAGTTAACTAGTTACGTAACTAGTTTACCACTTAACATAAAGCTGGTAAAATGATTAAAGGATGGCAGTTGTAGGCACTACAATGCATTTATTTCCCGTTATGATTCCAATGCAACCAACTAGTTAATTAAAAGGTTAACTAGTTACGTAACTAGTTAACCTCTAAATTAACAAGTTAGTTATATGGTTATCTGGTGACAGAAGTATGCCACCATATATATCGAAATAACAAAACTCAGTTATGTTACTATAGATAGTATAAAATTAAGTATAAATGTTCTATCTAAATTAATGTTATTAGTTTTAATGCTACCGCACGGTTTCGCTCAATAGGAGTCTGCCTATTAAAATACAGGGATCGCAAGTTTAATGTACCGCTGCCACCTCATTTCAGTACATTTTTTAGACTATCAAATACTTCAGATGTTACTTTAAAATCCAAAGTACTTTAAGGCCTTTTTTCTTCTTGAAAGGGAAAGATTTATTGATTGGAGGATAGTGCAACGAATATAGAATACAGATTGATATATACGTTACACTATCCTCAAACTTTTTTTTATATATTATAGGTGTGTTTTAAAGGCGACGTTGACGACGAATTTCATTTCCTTCTAATAGATACAAATTTGTGAAGAAATGATAAATAAGTTACCATTTTATTGCTCGTCCTTGAATATTTAACCTTATGCAACTTTTGAATTTAGCAGACATAAATATCTTGACAGATTTTGCCAGATTCTATGTAGTGCTCAGTAAATTTGAGAAAATATTCTGAGACAAAATGATGTTTGATATTTAAAATTGTTTATAATTGCTACTCCCGTGTACAAAACTTTGTTTTATATTATCTCTTTTTAGATAATAGTTGACCTTATTAATGGTTGGGTTAAAGTGTATAAAGCTATATATTTGATGTCTGTTAATTCTAAAACTATAACATGATAACTTCAATGAAAGATATTTGACTGTGCATTTTATTGATTTTCAAGATAATGGGCATGCGTGAAATCATCGCAAACCTATTAAACATAGCTCAGAGGAATATTGACTTCCGGACCATTTTATTCTATTTACGTACAATATTCATGCATATTAAATTATACAGACATTCTATATAATACCAATTTTTCACGGAACGACTATAAGGTGATGAAAACAACTTATTTTCAATATTTCTTTAATTTTTATAAAAAGTTTTATCAGATAAAGTTTTATATACTTTAATTCCTAAATGAAAATAAGTTATCAGTCCGGTTTAAGACATACTAAGTGTCTGGTGGAATGCTTCAGTTTTAATTGCAGGTTTTTTAGGTTATATGTGACTTACAAATATACAAGCATAATAAATTATCATACTAATTCAATTTTTAACCCTGGTTAACATTATGTTGTACGACCACATATTATTTTAAATGATAAAACGGCGGTCGTTTCGTGGGTTTTATTGTACGTTTAATTTGAAATCGATACATGATAATTAAGACCCCTCTATGGCAAAGGGAGGACGCACTTAAAAGACTTAGTAAAGCGTGCCCGAAATAAGATCCGAAAATACTAAGTTTGACAAATTCAATTAAGATATTAATGAATTAAGCAACACAACAGTGTTGTTTTTTTATATATGAAATATACCCCTTGTACAGCATTTAACCTCTTTGCATGGGCAAAAATTGACGAAAGTAATTGGGAGAAAACATTTTTTCTTTGTTACGAGGTGTTTTATAAATAATTTATTTTATAAAACTGCTGTTTAAAAAAGTTTTACAAGTTCAACAATTTTTTTATGAGTTTAACATAAGTTTATGACGTTATACAGATGTCGTTTAATGTTAATCTAATATTAATTTTCCCTTAAACTCTTAGAAAATCAGATGTTTGGATTAAACAATTTATGACAACTTGCAATCATTTTGTTTTATTTATTAAAACATTTTGATGAATATAATAACTTTACAAAATGTGAAACAATTGCAAATGACATTTTACATCAAATAAGTTCGATCGTTTCAGTACCTAAATTTCAATAGATATGTTTTGCTGTATTTTGATATGTTTTAATGTTTTTCTATTTTCTTTCCTCCTTTTTTCTGTCTTTCTGCTTTCTTTCTTTTTTCTTTCTTTCTTTCTTTCGTTCTTTCTTTGTTACTTTTCTTTTCTTTCCATCTTTTTTCAATTTCATGAATATTTGTCAATAAGGTTTTCGCAAGTGAAAGGACTTTCTTTCTATAACATTTAAGCACTATTTTATCTTCATAATCTTGCCATTTCAATTAGCATATCGCGCTAAGCCAGCCTAATTTAGCTACTCTCTCAACTACCTGATCCAAACTGTAGTATTTTGATAGCTAAATAGCTCTATAAACTGCACACTGGTTCATAATTAATTTAGGACATTTTTTCTTATTCTTCATTGTATTATACCATACAGAGTCATGTTCAAAGTGTTACACAATGGATGCACTAGGGAATACGAGCGAAAGCAACATGATTTGATATGAAGCGTTGCCTCGAATTTTTGTACGTGAAGAAATGTTTTTGCGTACAAATAAGTTTTAGTTTTATTAGGTATGAAAGAACTGTAAATATATAGCGTTTTACATCATCGAAGATAATTTCATTATTTAAGACAATTATACTTTTTCCCTATAACCTTAACACCCGTTTCTCAATGATATCTACGCAGGCAGTTTGCGACGAATCTAACGCTTTTAGACGTAAAAGAGGGGCTCCTGATTTTAGTTAATAATCTTCACAAATACACGACTCCAACATGTAATAATTCAACAGAAAAAAGATAATAGATTAAGGATGCTAAGTTTGAATGTTAAGCTAATTATAAACTTTTCAATATCTCCTCTATTTAGCATCAACCCTACAATAAGGACCGTCTTTTGGACACAAACTGTTTTGCAGAAACACATGTTTACTGTTATTTTGAGAGAAAAAATGTGCGGATATTTGTTAAATCGAATAATATATAAACATTAATACATGGCCTGTTAAAGCATTGATATGTCTTAAAACGACTGAAGAAAAGAATAAATGAAAGAAGTATACCATTTTGCGCATCTGTAGGTTTTATCCAAACGAGAATGATAACGAAAAAAATACTCTTCATTTTATAAAAACATTCCTGAAATTATTATAACTCCTTTTTAATCTGTCACAGGTACAAACAAAAATTCCCTTTTTATTCAATGACGGTGATACTTTCACTGCACTTTTAATAAGTAAGCTTTTTCTGATTTGCGAAATTCCGATTACGAAATAAATGAAAAATGTAGCATATTAATATATGAAATAATTTTCTTCTAGTTTACTCCATCACTCTATGGAATATTAAAATATAATCAAAGGGCTATAAGTTTAAATAAATCAATCAGTCGTCAAGTAATCTAAGAACAAAGACATTCCAAAAGTATTCCTTTGCACGCAAGCATGCCTACTGGCTAATAACGCACGGGCAATTTCAAATGAGACACACACAAACAATAAACCAAAGGATGGACTTAACAAATGAACGAAATTTTAGATGTCGTTGTTTTGAAAAAGAGCTTTTTATGTCATGCAAAGGAATTATATTTTTTTTTCATATTACAATAGTTATTCTATTACAATAGTAATTAAGATAAACGAAGCCTTGTTATTATGTATATAATGCCTGTTTACTACACCTTTGACCTACCGATTAGTAAATAATTTTGAAATAAATAACTCCTACATATCAGTGGGTATTGAAGAAATAGGGTAATCAAATCATTTTCGGTAACTAAATTATAATTACAGCCTGAGTAAGCGACGAATATATGAACAGTCTGTGTAATAGTGAAAGGAAGATATTTTTATTACGACATGCGTTCATTGTAAAAAAAACTTCGCTATTTTAAGTGCTGATTTTATTAAACCCACGAGATTGAATAGGGGGAAAAAACTAGGTATATATTCGACCTTTAGAGTCTAACTAGTTAATAAGATAATAAACTTACGTTTTTTAAAAAAATGGTTAATGATATAGCAAAAAGAATTGAAATTCATTTTAATATTTTGTTGTTACAGTATTTGCTTTGTCTTATCAGGGATAGTTTAAAATGGTTACAACCAGACTTAACATGAGACTCTTTTTATCGCGAATGTGGCAAATAAGATATTAAAAAAAATCAAATTAACGTTAAAGTTGGATGCCTCCAGACGAGCCAAATTATTTCAAGAAAAGTAATAATTCAATTCAAGAATTTTTTTGCATATGACATGCAGTATTAATCGCCATATTTCTGCTGTTTGACTAACTCATTAAGGACTATTTTGCATCTTCTAACCTATTTTGTTTTGGTATTAATCGTATATTTTAAGTGTCGTTTGTAATGATATAAATACATTCTTTGTTCACTTGACAATATTTTACTTTTTAAGAATTTTCATGAAAATCGGCATGAGCATTGTAAAAGTTTAGTAAAATGAAGTCCGTACTTGTCGCGTGCACGTGATGTGATAACGAGTATTACATGCACATAGGTAGTGGAGTTAACCAATTCATATGCATGTATATTATTAGTCACAATAGGCACCTATTTAATGGACTTGAACCACTTGAAATGCATACTGCAGACACAGACGGCTAAAACGCCCAAGGCATAATGTCAGTCAGGAAAGTCATACAAAAAATCTGGTTTCAGCACCCATTGTTAGTTATAAATGGCACATAGAACGTGTAACACTTTATGCATTTTGTTAATTATGGAGTTGTTCAAGTCTTAGCATATTGTCATTCACAGATGGTACAATTGTAATGGAGCTATATTACTCTGTAGAATGTTATCTGTTTTGGCACTTGAGTAGAACCACCGACGTTCCGTAAACTAGCTGGAATGCTTCCACACATGAAACAATCAAACCAACAGCGCCGAGGGCCGTGATTTGAAGTCAACGACCTGGAATGTTATCACACTATTTCTTGCATATCAGACAGGTTTATCTACCGTTTACACCGGTGCTCGAAAACTCTGTCTTACACCCCCATGTAAGACAAGTCGCGTGCTTTAAATGACGTCATTGACGCGCGCCTTTTATGAATGAATCGAGTTCTTAGGATGACGTCATTTTTCCGTTATGAATGAAGTTCTATGTTCATACGCTACTATAAGAAAAAAGTGAGTAATGAGAATATCAGTTTTTTATAATTTCTGTTCCGAAAATAATTAACATGTAATATGCAAGAAAAAGAATCAAACACCGGCTGTTGGTACAGACAGGAATATCTAGCTCTCGGGTAACTGTTTAGCGGAAACTCGGCAGAGCCTCGTTACCGCTGTAAACAGTTACCCTCGAGCTAGATATTCCGGTCTGTACCGGCAGCCGGTGTAAGATTCTTATAGCATCACTCTATGCATATCATATTGACAGTGCACTAGCAGCGCATAGCTAGTGGAAAGTTATCATTAAATGCATATTGTCGGACATGGGTCGCATATTAGAAATGGGCTAACATCGCATTGTGCCTATTGCTACATTACATTTAGAGTTATACCATTCTAGGCATGTTATAAAAACATGCAGCGCCTAGGTAATCGTGTTATATCACTCTTTGTAAAATATTGTCTGTCATAAGCGGCAAATTATACCATTTTATTAATGATGTCAGCCTGACCCCACATATGTGGTTGAGTTGAGGCACGGGCGACATACGGCTGGTTTGGTGTAAGGTTAAATATGGCTGGTTTACAAACTCGCATATCAAGAACATCTCAAAAACACTAATAATTAACGCACGTACTTCGTGATGGCAATGTATTTTCTCATTGTTTAATCTTAAAATAATATTTCTTTATTTTACATTTAAAATGCACGTTCTAGCTTTTTTACAAAATAAAATATGTTTGGTATTTTACCGCATAACCTTTGTTATCAATTTGTAAGAACACTATAAGGGATTTGGGGATAAGTTACTAAATCATACCAAAAATAACATCATCGAGTTATCATTTGTTTATTCCAGATTGATATCTATTTCAAATTATTGTTTATCTGATACTTTGATACAAAAATAACGCAATAAAACAATTAGTCTTTCATGCGTTCGATTGAGCGGTAAATAAACAAAAATCACGTCAGTTTACGGTATTTACACACAATATATCAACTGTCCAATATTAAACAGCGGGGAGAAGTTCGAAATATGAACAAAACAGAAAAAAAATAACTTAATCTTACAAACAATTTCAAAGTTTATTTTTTTCAAACTTAAAGATGAATTAAAATAAAAGTCGAAAGATATAAACGACGCGCTTCATAATTTAGATTAAATTCGAATTTTCATAACTTTAAGTGAATAAATACAATGGACAAAGTTTATTTTATATTACTCTTTTTAGAATTGTTAAATCCGTTATGATTTTAAGAAAACGGAGATGAGTCATGCCCTTGGGAGAAATTATTTTGAAATATTTATTTATTCTCAAATAAACTAAAATCATTCACAGCTGCAAAATAACTTTGAATAATGTGATTTTATCATAAGAATGAATATTGTTAATATATATTAGGGCCTACCAGAATATTAATAATATATGTTTAAGAGCCAATTTAATTTCACACATAATTAAAAATAACCAATGCATTTTCGGCGTTTGCACCGCCATATGTTCCAATATAAATCATTATTAGATCCGATTTTATCAATTAAGCCTATATAGGTTTCATTTCCTGGGTCCAAATAGTACATATCAAATCCATATCGTACTCAATATATAGCTTCATAATCAATCCAAAATCTATATCAAGTGCATATCATACTCTATATTGCCTCGTTTCCATTTTCGAGAGTCCAAAAATCTATATCAAATCCGTTTTTGTAGTTGTTGCAACAAAGTTCAGTCAAAATTTCCAAAAGTAAATAGTGGTGTTTAATAAGAAGTTCATTATACGTGATTGAAAATAATACTGACTCTCTTGGACTCATTACACAGAGCTGCAAAACCAATATCGGACTCGGCCAGCGTCGCTTCATACAATAAAGTTTTATGTGGGTGTGTGACCGCACAATAAAATTCAGTATTGTGCTCAACAATGTTTAATAATCTCATAGTATACGTTCTGAATAATTTTGCAAAATTGCAAACGCGAATAAATTCTACATGATATCACATTTTTATATCAATTTTAAACAGTTGCATCTTGTTCAGCAATTAATAGCATCATGATATGTTTTCATATCATTGTTTAAAGACATGCTTATAATTTTATTTATTTATACATATTTATTTATTTATTTATTTATTTATTTATTTATTTATTTATTTATTTATTCATATTTATTTATTTATTTTATTGTTATAAGATGTTTAACATTTTCAAGACTATAGCACCTATGCAAATACTTTAGAACCAGACTATCTAATACTATTATTAGCTTAATTTTTACTAATTTATCTTAAAATTACAAACGAACTGTTCCTAATCAAAGCTTATCGAATCGAGTTGGAAAATGCCGATACGTTCACGAATAGACTTTGTATAACTTGTATTGTACTACAAAGGGAAATGCGTCTATTATATTTAAAACAGGGCCGCGGCATTATTCAAATTTCACAACAAGATAACTTAAACAAGATAACGTTCTTTCTAGTATAATTATCCAGCATTTAAAACACAATTAACTCATTTTTCAACAGATGTACCGTAGGAAAAGTTTATGGTGATCTTAACATGCATAACAAAGATGGAATGACCTCTGACTAATAAATAATAAAAAGAAGGCAATAGTTCGTTTGGGGCGACATATAAACGCGTTCTAAATATAGAGATTACTTCAAGTTCAAACAAGGTTACAAATGCCTGACCGACAAAATTGACCCAATAGGCCAAAACCAATGTTTGGTGGGTGAGTGGTATCGTTTATGTCTATTTATCTGTCCGTCTGTTCTTAACATTCACATGCACTATGAATCCTATTTTTATATAAGTTTTTTGTTCTTCTTGTTCTTGTTGAACATCTGATCCCAAATTAAGTCCATAAAGATGATGTGTGGTCGAAATGCGGCTAAGTTGTGATTTATATTAAAATATACGAGTATACATTCCTCTGTGTGCACTCCATGTTTCTTATAAACGTTTACGAATTTGGGTATTGCAGCGTATATCCAGTTAAACGGGAAACAGAAAACCAGTGACGTGGAAATGCAATGATTCAAAGTCATAGTTACTTATGAGTGGCATAATTTTCTAATCTATTTTATGCGTGATGTATATCTCCCGTTGCAGAGTGTTGAAAAATCTCGGCTCCAAAATACTTGCATACAGTATTGAAGCCATTTTAATGAATTTTCACCAAATTTTTGGTATAGTGTTTCACACATACAAGCAATATTCATGCTAAAACGAAGTCACCTCTGGGTCGGGATTAAACTTTATTTTAAACTTAAACGTTAGTTTTCGTTTTCATATATCCGGTAATGTGTCATATTTCTTTTAAAGAATTTTCAATTGACGAAAAAAACGTTTACCACGTTGAGGAAAGGTGCCAGTGAATTTAACAAGAAATCGGCCAGTGGAAGTCCAGAAGTATGTCAGTGTAAGTAACTAGCCTGAAAAATCCTACGAGTGCATGCTTCGCCCTCTGATTAATAATCAATTACCGGTCCAGGAATCTGGATAAATCTGCATTCATGCTGTCGTCGGTTTTCGATCTGTGTAACTTGGACAAGTAATTACAAATATTTCATTTTTACATAACAATATTTGTGACAAAATGCACAATGGCTTTGATTTAAGAAGATGCGATATTAAACAAATATCCAAGTCGGATCACATGTGTTACAATTTCGATTTTGGGCGTAATACGACTGACAAATACTTTAATTATCTCGAACAATTTGAAGAATGGAGCCAAACAAATATAGGTTGGTTGGACTTATAAAAAAACACGTGTCGCTTCTTAATTGATCGAATGCGTAGGATTTTTTAAAATAACAGGAATTTTGATTGCGACAATATCAACATGTTACCGTCTCCTGTGATTTTATCATTAAATCGCGTGACATAGAATATGTTCAATACCTCAAATATGAAATGTCACCATGTCTTTGTTTTACAATCAATCATCCAGTCACCGCTACAATCGTTAAATATAAAACGAGCATTTTTTTAATTGACCCTGAAAACTACCGTATTATTGTGCCCTTCAACAATGATTTATTTATTTTAAAACGTTTGTCGACAAACGTAGTAACGAGCAGTTATGAGTAATTATAAAGACATCCAAATTGTTTCATTTTCTCTGTCAACGGCAGAGCGATTAAGATCTTATCGAATAACCTTTTTCTCACTCAAAAAGAAAAAACACACCAAAAAAACATAAAAGCAGTACGTACTTAATCTTACTCTTTGATCTTGGGGAAAGTAATAATACCTATAAGTATGGTTGTATTTGTTTAATAACAGTGTTATATTGTTGCTTAAAACTGCGCATATAGGGGTACATTCTGAATTTCTTGTAAGAAAACATGAACTAATGTGTGAAAGCACGCGTCATTATTGACGGTGCGGGCTTTTAATGCATTTTTTAAGTTCTTTAGATGTTAATGCACGAAAATATGCACATTAACCCTCGACTGTTCGTCAATATCTCTAATTTAGATCTATATTGGATTTAAAACAATTAAAACGTAACCAATAATGCACTGTTGCACGTTAATTTCCCGTGCAATCATTATGGAACTGGAAACTGATGTTATGTAATTTTCAACCGTTAATAGCTATCCAAACACAAATGTAGACATACAATTTAAGACTAAATTTCAGAATGTTGATACATTGTATATTAATTAAATCTTAACCAGCTGAATTTCTTAAATGGACTTGTCCAACTTCCAACGTCAATCAAATTAGTTTAACCTTTACACATTTGTATTGTTTGATTCTATTGAGCTGTCAACTGCATCAGATAAATCTTCGATAGAATTTCGATAATGTCCGTAAGATGAACGCAATAAGATGTGTTAAAATTGTGTGCGCGTTTATAAAATACAGATGTATACGATTAGTGCAAGACGGAGATCGCGTCCGTCCATGCTTTTTTCTTATATATATTATTATTACTGATGCTATTGGGCAATTTCTAATATGTTTATCATGTAGTTTCTTATTGAGTACGTTTTGCACTTATTTTTGGTAAACTTAAACAAAATCTTTTAGATATAAATACTTTAATTTCAGTCTCATCATTAATTAATGTCGATTTAATTCAGTAAAATTTCATACAAAACAAGACAAAACTAAAAGTGATTATTTGTTTGGGAATTTGTTATTAAATTGATTGTATATGATATTTGTGTCAGTGTATATTGTATTTGTGTGACTGTATATGATATTTGAGTGATTGTTATAATTGTTAAGTATTATATTTGTAATGTTTCTTTTTGCTTTTACAGGCTTGTAAACTGTAAAATTGGATACGGATGCATTTAGAATAGTTGTTTTATGATGTAACAGATCACTCATGTTGTTCCAGTGTCTGAATCATTATGTAAACAACATGGACAAACATGATGACCCTGATTCTAGTTTCCATCATCAACGGAGTGTTACATCTCCTGGCAACCATGTTAGTATCAAAAACGTCAAACCAGAATTAAAGGAAATAGACCTCACTTTGTGCACAAATACCAACATTCAAAATACATCATTCTGATCATTTTCCAACTGTTGTGAATACTGATTAACAGTAAATACACACCATATAGAAAACGCAACAACAGTTTATCTATATAATGTAATAGTGTAAAGAGAGATAAAACTAAAAAACAATTCAATGATGATAAATATCGTTTTTATTAATATATTTATAAAGAAAAAGGAAGGATTATAAGGGGGGGGGGGGGGCAACTCGACAGCCCACATTACAGAAGTTAACAGTTTATGTGCAATGCAGATTTACCTCCCTTATCTTTAAATGTATTTAGTGCAATACATTATTAATATAGCGCATATCTAAATGTGTATATTAAGTTATAATTATATATAAAACAAAAGCAATTTTCTGATAAAATCTTAAAACAAATAATATAAAGAGGAAAGTTATATAAAATATTAATATAATTGTAGTGTATTAAGTCCTTATTTTATGTCCAGGATCGCCTTAGAAAGAGTTAATGCTGTCTGAACATTCAGTTTAAAGTTTTGCAAATACTTCTTGTTAAATACATTTAATTATAAATTCAGCATCTTAAATCACTTATCCATAACAAACTAGGATAACATCTAAACTTACATACATATGTACATTATAAATCATAAAGAACCAAAAAGATTCAGTGGTACGACCATAGATGTACATGTGATCATGATCTGATGTCCCTGATGTATCCCCGTGTTAAGATGCAACATAAATCAAACATTGAATTAAATAATCAGATACAAACATACATTACTGTTTTAGGACCGAGCCGAAGATGCATCAAACTATCTTGGGTTCGGATCGTTATTTAAATACCGGAGAATGCAACGCAGAACGTCTTATTTTTCTCATTAAAATCCCGGAGAAGGAAGATCCCTCGGACGAATAAACCACAACAAATGAATATGAAAATTGCAGGCTCTGTTTTATTGAGTCTGTACATGAGGGATAATGAAAAGTGCAACATTCCTTAAGCCCCTAGCACCGGTTTGAGTGGTACTCAATTTTCAACACTTTAAAGTAAAGTACTCCTTCTTAAAATAGACAATTCTGCATGATGAAAAAACACATGTTGAACGTAAAGACGAGGTAGAATACTATATATGTACCATAATGAAACTACAAAATGCGACACGAATGCTATGATAGTTGAAAAACTAGTTTGAAAAGATTTCCACCCCCTCCCCCTCATTTACAGGAACAATCATGACTTACTATTCATTCTGAGATCATTTGTCTGCAATACCTCACACCATAAACACACCAGATGTCTGCAATACCTCACACCATAAACACACCAGGCGTATGTAATGCCTCACGCCATAAACACACCAGGCGTATGTAATACCTCACACTATAAACACACCAGGCGTATGTAATACCTCACGCCATTAACACAACAGGCATCTGCAATACCTCGCGCCATAAACACAACAGATGTCTGGAAAAACCTCACACCATAAACACACCAGTCGTATGCAATACGTCACGCCATAAACACAGCAGATGTCTGCAATACCTCACACCATAAACACACCACGCGTCTGAAATACCTCGCGCCATAAATACAGCAGATGTCTGCAACACCTCACACCATAAACACTCCAGGCATCTGCAATACCTCACGCCATAAAAACACCAGACGTATGCGATACCTTACACCATAAACACACCAGACGTATGCAATACCTCACGCTATAAACAAAGCAGATGTCTGCAATACCTCACATCATAAAGACTAGATGCAGTTGCGGCATGGCTGCGACGGACTAATATTATAAGGATCTCTAGGTGAGGCAAGTCGTTGTTTACTTGAGTAAAAAACTTTACTATCATTGCTCAGTACTGGTTGGTTCCAGGAAGATTCGAAAGTGTGTCTATAAGCTTATAGCTTTCTACAAAATGTAAGACATTATATACTTTAAGTTGGTCGTCATAATACAGGTAGGAGAGAGAAAAAATTGAACTTTTTGCGATGTTTTATCACTGACGTATATTTCCTTTTGTCCACCTATGTCTAACTGTTTTACATATTTCCTTCCTTAAACGACTCTAAGAGACGAACGATCTTTATGTTATAACAATTAGACCTTCTTGATTGATAATATTTTCATTCACATGCTGGGAAAATTAACATACATATTATCTCTTTATCACCATTAGCTTGATAGAAATATAATTGTTTAAGCATAAGCAGGCCGAACATCACTTTTGTATACATTATTGTTGCCGTAAAATGTTAGTCAGTAAAGTAAAGTGATGTAAAGCAAGTTGCTATCTAATACAATACTAAGTAAGTAAGTACGTAAGTTGCATATATTTCAATACATATCTATAGGGTCTTTCAAATAGAAAATATTTGAAAGACCCTGATATCTACAAGAAAAAATAAAATAGCATCCGGTCCAATTGGCCTATAAGTCACCATAAATCAATATATAATAATATCATTAATAAAATTTTGTATTTACACGTTTATAATTATTTGTTTTCAATACCAATTTGAGTCTTATTTGTTGTATATTACTGACAAATAAATGATAAGAAACTTATCTCGGCCAATGTTGAACTGTGCAAGGAAATCATGTTAGAATATGTAAAATTAAAACTTTATTGGTCAAATCAGCTTCTTGTAGCTATTTTGATGTTGGCATTGTTATACATGGACTCTGAAATGTGACCCGTTTCTACACTGTTTTCCCAACATAAAAATAGCAAGAAATGCTTTCGTTTATCACTCGTTCCCAAGATTAAAATCAAAATCTATGTATGATGATGTAATCAGATATTGTCTACCGATGATCTTAATTCTTGAAATGCATATTACATGTAACTTCCATCCATTGCTTTAGCATGTTAGATTAAGACAAGGCTTGAAAAAGATAAAATTATATATAACTAATTGACCACACACAAAAAGAGTTCATTATTTTAATACCTCATTTGTGTTGCATGAGAAATAGTGAAACTTGTTCCCGACAGAGTAACATAAAACCGCCTGTCAAGATGCTTAATCATATTGTATTGTAAAAAAACAAAATTTGAAGAAACAACATGTTTCCGTACTGTAACCTCTGTCAAATTGCAATTCTTTTCAACTGCTACCGTTGAAATTTGAAAAACCATACTACATGTAGTATACTTGGGTGCGTTTGTATGCACCATGCCTATATCCCTTTACTTGTTATACGTGATTGTAGTTCTATATCTATTCATTTGTTATTTTTAACTTTGTACGACATTTGTAACACTAATATCTTAATACCTGTGATTGACAATGACCTTATACTTTATCAAAACAGAACCAGCTTTTATGAAAATACATTTTTACGTGATACATATGTAATGAATAGCTTTAAAATGATCTAAACAAATGCAATATTGAGCAGTAATTTATTATAAATAATAATAATATAGAATTTAATAATCGAGTAATACGACATAGAAAGAAATTCTAATAAATACTCAAGTAATTTATACATTTTAGTTTAGCATGGTATTGACAGTATTTATTAAAAAAAATATTTAATAGAGGGAAAAAACGTGCACTTCGAACTTTTCAGATGTTCAAATTCCGGGTATATTTCTTCTAAATAATGAAAGTCATGGTGTAACCTTAAGATAAATGGAGATGTGTATCATGTTTTAAAAAAATGGATATGCCATAAACGTTAAGTATATTTTTATAGGCTATATACAGTCAAAAAGTTAGAAAACTGAATATTAAAGGTTTATATTTGTTAACTAAATAATTTTCCGTAGAAATAGTAAAAAATATATTATATATATCAGCTGTTTTTTGTTTAAAATATTTTGCTGTACAAAATCTTAAATCAACATTAAGAAAATTCTGAACGGATATAACAAAGAGGATAAGAAAATACAACCAAAGCACTTTTTTCGCCACTTACCAGTATGCATATATACGATTTAAATGTACATCGGAAATTACATGAACTTTTAATATATTCAAAGCGTCTGTGAAACCGCAGACTTGATACCAAGTTAATTTTATATGAATCTGATAACCAGACCGAAATCCGTCTCATTCGTCTTAAGTAATTAAATTTTTAACACAGAGCTGTGACAGCACGTTTCCTTTGTCTGATGCTCAATCTGAATTCGCAATGAACAGTATTCGCTTTTTTTTTGTTTATTAATTCTCGAATTCAGACCTGCCTCTGAATTCGAGGCTAACGCGATATTCTAGTTAAAATGAATTTCGATTTCAGAGCCAGCTCCGAGTGCGATACGATATTCGCCAGTTTAATGAAATTTTTAAATTATCATGTTAAGAGTTTAAAACATATTCTAAAAGAATGTCTATAATACATTTCAAAAAATACATGGACATGTACTCTGTCGCTTTAAATTTCGCATATCATTCGGATATAGACCTTTCTACTTTTCGATTTTTCCATAGCAACGTATGTTGCATTTCGCGCATGTGCATTCTGCGTAGGGCAAAAGCGGAATAACGATAGCATACATTTAACGCACTTAAAGTCTTTAAAAGGCATGATTTCAAGTTATGTCACTCAGAAAAAAAAATTTTGGGATTAATTAAAGCGGTAAGTACTTAAAACGTGAATTGATATTCATTACAGATATACAAAATTAGCGGGACTTATAATTCAACGACCTAAAGTCCTCTGTTCAAGGTATCATTAGGTGACTTTTTAACCAGTAATTTAAATTAAAACAGCAGGGTGTTAAATATCACATTTTAAACTGCGCATGCGCGAAAAAATACGACTTTCGGTCATTTTTTCATAGCAACGGACCGCGTCGTAAAAAGATCTATAGCGCATATATTTTTAAAGAAAGACTTTCTTTCGCTGGCATTTCCATTTCCCAAGTTTGGGAAGCTTGGATGATCATAAGTCGATCCCCTCTACCACAATCGCCCTCTTAACTTACCTAAGGTAGTTCTTTGATCTGTAGACGAGGCACATTTCTCCGTGATCACGGGCATTGAGGGTAGTGGTCATTTGTCACTCATTCAGAAATGATATCGGATAATTAGTTGGTCACTTGTGGAGAAATTGGTAAATAATTACTAATCAGAGGTAAGTTGTCCAGGATAGCCGGTAGGTGGACCGACTGATGAAATATAACAAAGCATGTGTTGAAATCGGCATAAAACAAGAGACAGACAGACAGACAAACAAAGCCTTATTATCTCTAGATGGCAATAATACCAGCAGAGACGCGCTTCATAAACATAGCAGATATCATTAAAAAATGAATATTCACATGAAACTTGGTTAATGCAGATATAAAACGCTTTAAGGTCTTATCTTAACAATTTTATGAGAGGTAGTAAGATACTAACACTATATTTAGACTCTTTATATCTATTCCTTCTAGTGCAGTTTTTCAAATGATTTAAACACAGAACACGTAAAGAATGATTTGCAGCAGTAAATCATAAATTTAATGTTTTCACCATATCATCATTTACGTCAATGATACATATTTTTTCGAGAAAGAAAGATAAACGCAATAATCTTTATGATTTTAAACACTGGTATTGTGTGGTATTTTTCAACGTTTCTTTGCCACTCAAGCTTAAATGCTCTTCAAAATTATTAATAATGTGAAATATGACGTCATTCTTGGATTGTAATTTAATCGAATCTGATATAAATAAAATCTTTTTATAATTTTTATGCTTGAAGCAGGCGTAAACGTAAAAGGAATGAACGCTTTGTTAACTTTTTGTAATTATTTTAGTAAAAACAGTTTTCAAGCAAAACATTTTGAAACATATTTTTCATACGTTTAATGTATATATAACATAGATTAAACGTATTCAAGTTTAACTCATGGACAATGTCACATAACTAACTATAGTCATTAAAAAGCATCATAATATAAACCATGTTCTGTTTGTTTGTGTGTTTTTTGTTGTTTTTTTTTTTTTCATGTAGAATTGTCTTTAAAACCTATATATCGTTTTCGAGTATTATACTGTGATATAGACACAATTCAAATATTTAAGTTCTTCCATGCTAAGAAATTCTCATGGCAAATAATCTCATTATCCCAGCCAGTCTGATATAAAATATAATAATTATTTTAATACAAACTGCACACGCACCATAAATCTTTTGTTTATACCTGTAGCTGTAAAATATACATTAGGAAACTCATTATTTTTGCAAGAATTCCTATATTACAAACGAGGTATAAGACACTACGCTGACATTCCCTTTGTTTATATTGTTGATTGTTATGTCCAGTATTTATTATCTGAATATCTAAATTATATGTCACATTAATTAAACACATAGCTAAATCTAGGTTGGCCATTTACATTAAATTTAATAAGATAATCATGAACATTACCATCGTTTTATTGTTTACATTGTAATTTTTGAAGATGGTATGATCAACACGACTCTCCTGGAAATGGCCATTGAATAGGCGTAAATGACACACTGTTTTGAAAAAAGTGGAATTAAATATTGTAATGCTATCTTATATCTTACAGTAAAATTATTCCGTAAATAATAGTATTCTATTTGCCCTGTCAGTTAGTTTGTTATATTATCTATTCTTTAATATAATCACACATGTTATCATTCATTGTCTATAGCATTGACCGACGTTGTATGTTAAAGTATGATTATTCAAGGTGATATGAAAACTTTCCAAAGCTGAATGATACTTTAGAGTGTTACAACCTAATGTTCCATCACTTTATATGAAAAAGAGCCTTAACTTAAGGATGCTTAACTATTATAGTATGAATGCTTTTCCACTTGAACCATAACGCTCCTTTGTTGAACGTCAATAAGCTTCCGTTGACACGTATATATTGATACGTATTGATACGTATAAAAAAGATGATAATATGGTGCAATTAATTTATATGTAGACAAACACGTGTTTCTTAAAAACACTTGATGTTGTTGATACATCAAATTACTAGTATATCAGGTTGGTTTCCTTATTAACTTACCTGTTACAATACATCTTGTACATCTGATTAGATGACAGCTTCTTTTTTTTAAAATAGAAAATCTGCATGATGAATATAAAAAGGGATGAAATACAAATAAACTGTCAAGACAAGATGGATAACATAATTATATGCGTTTACGGAAATCGCAACGTTTAGCAACAAAACGCGACACGAATGCTACAATAGTTTTAAAAAACTAGTTTTACCTTATTGTTTCCCTATTTTACTGGAACAGTTATAACTGTTTTTCTGAAAATATTCGTTAGCAATACCTCACATAGTAAACACAGAAGATGTCGGAAACGAAAATAAAATCTAGCACGTGAAGCAATAAATCATAACGTTAATGATTTCAGCATCATCATTGACGTTAAAGATAGAGACTGTTCTATTGGAAGAGATAAATTCTATGCTAGTTATTTCTTTTCAGCTGTGGTATTGTAGATTTAAAATATATTATAATATAGCCTTCAACGTCATTTGTCTTAGTGATCGTTTTTGTCTTATGATTGGTTGTTTTCATATATATTGTTAAACTGGCCAAAGTCTTGATATTATGCCGATTTGCTAAATAAAATGGAACTGAACTGATATCCCCTATCAATAATTTACCTGATGAATTTCTTAGTACATGAGCAAGTCCAGTTTCCTCTTTTGGAACTGCCCATTATAAATTTGGGGATAGAAAGGGTATGATGATGTTAAGGTAATCAGCAAACAATATAGAACCTTGAAGAAAAGGCTAATTTCTTTTATTTCCAGCGGGTAAAGCATAAAAGTATAAGGAACATAATTTATCGAAGGAAGTTTTTCTTGAAACTACAGCTATTTTTTTTTTAGTTTTTAAGTATTCTCGTTTCTCCTTGACAAGACATGCATATGCACATAGAGAAACTACATTGTCAATTTTCGTACAATAAAATCAACATGTAGGTACCCTTTGTTTTACTCTTACAAAAATACATGTATATGAAAAAGCTTTACTTTAAATTAAGTTTACGGAACAACATTTATTTACATTTTGGTCTCAGATAGTTACCTTAGACAATATAATAAAGAAATACTTATACAAATGAAATTTCTTTTTATTCTAACGCAAGATCTAAATTGGTTTGCCAGGATAATTATGTAATTTATGTTTCCATATTCTTTTTAAATGGCGGCTTTAAATGTAGTTGCTATTCTGTAATATTTAATCTTCCGTTATTTTCTATTGTTTATATTCACTACCTGTCTTATTTTTTTACATATTAACATAAAGTAGAAACAATCAGAATCTAAGTTCGACAAATGAGTGTAGACTGCCTGTAGCCGACATGACATATTTATTGCCAAAGAAAACATAAGGCAAGTACAATGTACTTAAAACTTAAAAAGTTTCATACCGGGTATCAGTTTATAAAACAATACAACATACAGAAAATATTCTTCTATAATTAAAGCTTATATTATTACCTAGAAATTGTTCAGAATGTTACGTATACATTTCTGTGAAACTCTAAAACAATTTGAACTCTAATGGCAAATAGGCTTTCAATTATAATCTGAGACTTATGATCTTATGACAAAGGTCATTGTGATTTTTTAAAAACATAATTATGTAGCTAAAACACCTACACGTACCTTGAGGGATGCAATACATTACAGTAAAAGAACTAAGATAAAAATTTTAAGTATAATTACATAATTTCCGTAAAACTTTATCACATTTTTAATTGAAGTCCAAATGCATCAAGAGCATCGCCTTGCCACCTTAAGTTGGCAGTCTTGTAACGCCGATTTTAAGCAAAGTTATTTAGAAATAAATATGGTCTAAACATGATGTATACATATATACGATTCTATGTTCTAAATATGTGCGGGATGAGCCGAAAGAAATTTTACTTTTGTTCTAAATTGGTATCGTTGGTCTTGCCATGAAAACGCTGGAAAAAGCATATTATTATATTTTCAATTGTTCAATGGTTTCAATATTACAGAAAAAAGTGAACTGTTTTCTATAGAATACTGCAAATAATTATTATTCGTGGCACACTTATTCCGTGTTTTCCGTGGACAGGTCTATTCACGACCTATCGAAAGGTTATTTATCTGCTGAAAGATTATGTTGTATTACATTATTTGCATCTTTGCACAAAAAGAACACAAAAAAAATGTTCTTCGTGTTAAGTGTTAAAAATCCACAATATTTCATGCCCAGTATTCTTTTATATAAATATAACATTAACCTCATTGCTGATTTCATAAAATATTGCATGTTAAACATTACATACTTTTAATTGTCGGTCTTAGTACTTGTCAGATTGAGAAAAGATAGCATATTGCTAACGTATATTTCCATGATGTTAACCCTTGTGTAACTGTTTAATATATAATTATCTATTTTCTTCCTATAAGAATACTACGGCACAAAGAGAGCTAATGTTATAACAATTAGACCTTGATTGATAAGATTTTCATTCACATGCTGAGATAATTATCATACTAAATATTTCATTATCATCGTTAGTTTGATTGAAATGTAATTGTTTTAACATATGCCGGCAAAACATCATTTTAGCTCGACCATGCAAAAATGGGGAGAGCTATTTTGTAATCACCCAACTGGCGGCGCCACACTTCGGTTAAGTCTTTCTGTGCAAGTTGGTGTCTCCAAAAGTACTAAGGAAATTGGTTGAAAATTCATGCATATATATAAGAGCATAATTATATGTCACAGTCCATAACTCTTACATTGATTTTGACAGAAGCATGACCCTTTTTTAACTTTAAAATTTTACATTATCCATACTCTTGTCTTACAATTAGGCACTGCGAATTGTCGAACACGCTGTACATATTCCTGGTAGATCAGATTGTATATATTATAGCCATAGACCGTATGATCGGAGTCTTATCTTGGCCGAAATTCTCTATAAGAAAAAATGTTACACTTTTGTGAAATACAACTGTATTGACCAAATCAACTCATTGTAGCTATTATGACGTGGACATCGGTATGCAATGAATATTTGATTTTAAAACCTTTGCACACCGTTTCTTCAACATTAATTATAGCTACAAATGATTCTATAGAGAAAGCCCAACATGTCAAAATTGAAAATGTTGCAGGCTCGGTTTGATTGAGCTTGTTCATGGACGGTACTGTCAAGTACAAACTACCGTCCACGCCCCCTAGCACCGGCTTAAGCAGAATTCAACATTTAAACATGAAATGGTAAAATTTTGAATTAAGAAACATCCGCAGATGTGTTCATACGGCGGTTATCATGGAACCTTCAATGTGACACTTCCGTGCCATTCCATGAAAAGCAGCGTATGGTCCCCAAGAAATAAAAAGCGTGTGTCCTAAACGAGAAAACAATGGGCGAAACTAAATAAAAATGGAATTTTGAAAGGGGATCAGAGGTTATGAAGCCTGCATATCACAGATAAGACGTCAAAAGACAAAGTTCAAAAGCAGGCAACATATCCTAAGGGTGATTATTCAAGTAGGAATATTGGAACCACCCAACTAGAAAATGCCAAATAGTTAAAACTAAAAATACCACAAACACAACAATCATGTCGTGCTGAACGAACTCTCGTTTCCAAGCTAAAGATAAATATTTATGTACAATGATGAAAACAAAATTGCCTGTAGATGACCTGCATTCTTGAAATAAATAAATACTGCCATCCATGGTGTGCCAGCATGTTAACTTAGACAATGCTGAAAAGGTAGAACTAAATATATAGCTAATCACCGGTCATAATAAGCAGATACTTCCTGATACTAGCCAACACGATGTTAAATATCTCATTTGGTTTGTATGAGAAATAGTGAAACTTGTTCCTGACAGGTTAGTAGAAAACACCTGCCAAGATGCTTTATCATATGTCAATGTGAGAAACAAAAAGTGAAGTAAAATTGTGTTTCTATGCTGTAACTTGCTTTCAAATTGCTATTCTGTTTTAACAAGCAATAGGCTGTCTCCGTTTAACTTTTAGAAACATCCTGGTCGTTTTGAATGATTTTTATATAAGTATTGCATGGAATTATGCCTTTTTTGATTATGTACTTTGGCGCGTCGCTATGCCTATTACGGTGTGGGTGGTTGGTTAAAGTTATACACCTGTTCATTATGTGTATTTGTTACAATAATAGCTAATGGCCTACATAGTAAATCAATATGTAAACAAGCTATCATTAGTATAGATGTAAAACATACAATCTTGAATACATAAAACATTATATTAACTTGACAATAATACAAAACAGAACCATCTTTTATAATAATACGAACTGCCATTAAAGATCTCAAAATTGAGCAATAATAAAGTCATGGATACTTATGGTGTTGATTTAAATAAATCATATAAGACAAACAAGGTAATTCAAAGAATAACCCATCCCTCACAAAAATAATAACCAGGATAGTGACATGCACTGTAAATTTGAAAAAAGTAAACACGTTAAAAACTGCACTGTTAACTTACATTTACCTGTGATAGATAGAAATCACTTTTCGTTTTGCAATTTACCTTGAAATTTACCTAGAAACCTGGATTTTACATACAGGTATGTATCTTGTTTGTTTTTAACGTATAACCTCCAAAGCCTCGCGTAAGAATTATGATTTATGTTAAACACTTTGAGCAGACCAAAAACTAGTTGCGTGTGTGTAATATAAATACATGTAGTGTTGCTGTTCAAACAAAATGAGTTCAACATGTAGTAACTGATATTATGTTTGGTGTGAAATAATTAAGCTTTTTTTCGAAAATAAAAGGAGTTACATAGCAGAATGCCACGCATATAAATAAAATAGGAAGGATGGAACATATAAGCGGAGTTGAACTTGGGTAATGTATTGTCTAAATTTAACCTAATATTTCAAGGACAAATTGTAGTAGCAAACATGGTTAGACTTCTCAGACTGCTTTACATTTATTTTAATGAGTATAATTACAAGTGGCGTACAATGTTTTAATGACAAACCTTTGTAAACAAAAATAATCCACCTGGTGTTTAGGTAGTTTAACATAACATGACAAGTAATTGTAAGATTGGTGTACTTTCCCTGAATCTGACTAGGAAAGTAACGAAGTCTTCTATGTGGTATACACAACTCGGCTTTCGGCAGAAAAAAGGCGCTAACTTGACATGTAAAGTACCTCCAATTATTTTCATTGTATGCTTGTGTTTCATTGTATATTATTTTACTGGATTGTATTTGTTTTTTTTTTTTGTTTCTGGATTTGTTTGTTAAACAATCGTTCCGTTTGGTTTTAACATCTTGAACTATTTATAAACTATCGAGGCAATATATTTATGTAAATGAGCAAATAAATAATCAACTAATACCTGAATTTCATTTTTGTATTGTAGTGTAAGTTTGTTGCCATTATTTTAAGCATTCACTGCTCAACTAATAAAAAGTCTGTAAAAGTTGATCAGCGGAGGTTCTCAGTTATGGAATATCTTTGAATTATTAATGCTCACGTATTTATTCATTCCATGTAAACATGCACATACTTTTCTTTTGGTCATAATTGAACTAAAACATCTGGTTTTTAAATAAGGACATAATGAATTTCTCACAGATTTTATACGTCCTGAAATAACTCTTATCATTAAAATAATAATGTTGATGAATAATACGTATAAGGCAGTAGATACTGTCCACACATTTAACGCTTTACGAGTAAGAGTCCAATATTTCAAAAATGTCGTATTGTTATTATTTAGCAACTTTTATAACTAATAATATAGCCTGAGGAAGATGAATATGTCTAGAGGCTTAAGCCGAGGGTTATATTTATGTCAGCATAAATATATTTTCCGGTATATCCAGTCAGCAACAACTTGTGCAAAGAATTTTTAATAGAACAAACTGTTATTGAAGACACGTTCATAAAAAACCTAGCATTTATAGATTGTGGTGCAAGTTAATTAGATGACGTCAGACAGCTACGCTAACACTGCGCAATAAAAAGTAAATTTACATTGTTGAAGTTGGACATGTGATAAAGATTGCTGATCGGAATCATTCTAATAATAACAGAAAATAATAACAAAAGAACAAATTGGATACTACAAAACCTGATGTTGCACTTTCATGACATGCATACAAGAAACACCTGCCAAATGATCTCTATCAACACTTGATAATTTGTTATCCTTAATGAAATGCCTCCCAAACTAACAACGTGTCACGGGTATTTCATTGTTGGAAGGTATTCAAATAAATTAACTAATTCAAAATCAACCAAATGTAAAATGGCAGTAAAAGGAACTGGGTCTATTAGTTTCATTATGGACTGACATCTTCATACATAACGTCACGGTTTGTGATGCATAGTACATGTAGTAAGCTCAACTATAAAAAAATACTTAAAACATACATTGTTTGATGATTTTGATAAAAAAAAGAGCAACTTCTATTTTTACACGTCCCAAAAGGGTAATGGTGTCTAAATAATGGCAAGCAAATACATAATCAAACTTTAAATAAAAATAACCTTTTTAAGTTAGCAGAAATATGAAATTTCAAAGTAACATATAAAAGAAACGAAATTCTAAATTATTTTGTCAAGAACTTTTTCAATGTACTATGTAAGTTTTTAGACAAGACAGTTATTACTTGTTAACATAATATGAAACAATGGACCACCTGGTTATTACATCGCTAGCTTCACCATTACAAGATCGGGAATTCTTACAGAGCACCAAGCCTTTGTACTCGATAGACATGAACATGTTATGGTTTTGTAAATAGGATGTAGAATGAAACTTAAACACAAGACACTTTCGAGCACCTTTGGTCGACTTTCCAGTACCGTCCATGAATAGGCTCAATCAAACCGAGCCTGCAACATTTTCAATTTTGTCGGGTTGGGCTTTCTTTAGGGATTCTCTATTTATCTATTTTAGTCTATGCTTTATGTCTTTTTTACATATTGGTAATTTTCTTTCCGTATGCTTTTGGCAAACATATTTTATACGAGTAGTTATAGCGTAGACATATTTTATAAAGGTACAATCGTACAGAAGTAAAGTTTAATTTGCCATTAATTAAAACCTGTATAGGGTAATTTTAATAAAATTCTAAGTTCAAGGGGAGATAAATCTAAAACTATTGGTGGTAGAGTAATGAACCTTGTCACATAAAATGGGGATGATGATAAGGTACATATATTTGAAGTATGAAGTTGATCTCTTAAGAAATAAAGAAGTAACAGTAAGTTGAAGTTGATACCTTAAGAAATGACAAAGTTATAGTGAAAAATATTTTACTGGACCAAAACTTTAATCTGAAATCTGGACGCGGAGGCCGGGGCGAGTAGGACAGCTTTCCATATACTTCGTATAGTCGAGCTAAAAATGGTTCGTAGAAGCGTCGACAAAAAATATGAAATACGGCCTTATATCAAAGCTCGCTCGAAACTGGGTTGCTCTTTGAAGCAGTTGATGACTGAACTCTCTACTGCTTATGGGCCTTCTTGTGTGTCTTATGACACAGTTAGGCGATGGAATATGAAATTTAAGTCTGGTGTAGAGTGCATCAAAAATGCACCAAAATCAGGTAGGCCAAAATCTGCATCTCGAAACGAAATCGTTTCCAAAATAAAAGAAATCATTAAAGTAGATGCTAGATTTACAGTCCGTGATATTGCACGAAAGGAAGGCATATCATTATCAACGGTTCAGTTTATTTATAAGAAGCATTTGAAAGTCAGAAAGATATTGCTAGATGGGTCTCACATTTGTTGACCGATGAGCAAAAGAGGCAACGGGTTAAGGTGGCCAAAAAGCTGCTTTAAATGTTTCCAAAATATGACAAAAAAAACAGTTTGCCAATGTCGTCACAGGTGATGAAACTTGGGTCCATAATTTTTAGCCCGTCAGAAAGTTAGCAACAAAATCTGGGCCACTAAACACAACAAACGCCCAATAATTGCCAAACGGTCTTTGAGTGCAAAGAAGGTTTTGTATGCAATTTTCTTCTCTGGTAAAGGAGTCGCAATAAAAGTCCCGGTGAAAAAGGACAAAGGTATCACTGGGAAGTACTACAAAGACGTAGTCCTTAAGAAACGAAAATGTATTATAAGAAACGACGCCCTGTCACTGGTTTTAAGCATATCCGTCTTCTACATGACAATACCCCCGCTCATACCTCCGCAATAGTTTCGGCGTTTTTTGAAAAAAGAAAAAGCAACTGTTTTGCCTCACCCCCGTATTCTCCAGACCTTGCCCTTATGTGATTTCTTTTTGTTTCCGAAATTGAAAACCTTTCTTGCTGGGCGGAAATACAAGTCCCGACAGGCACTGGGATCTGCCATTCATCAGTACCTTATTACTGTGCCCAAATCAGCGTACCGTCGCGCCTTCAAGAAGTAGATACATCGGCTGAAATTTTGCATTTCTAGCCACGGGGAGTACTTCGAGGACATGAAATGAACAAATTTGAGCTTACTTTAAATTTGAAGTCTCAAGATATAAATAAGCAATACATTGCGAAAATCTCTCGTATAAACAATTATATATTTACTTCCTTTTACAATACTAAGGCACGGAAAGAGCTAATGTTATAACAATTAGACCTTGATTGATAAGATTTTCATTCACATGCTGGGATAATTATCCTACTAACTATCTAATTATCACCGTTAGTTTGATTGAAATATAATTGTTTTAACATATGCCGACAAAACATCATTTTAGCTCGACCATACATAAAATGGGGAGAGGTATTGTACTCACCCAACTGTCGGCGTCACACTTCGATTAAGTCTTTGTGTGCAAGTTAATATCTCCAAAACTACTGGGGAAGTTGGTTGAAAATTCATGCATTTATATGAGAGCATAATTATGTGTCACAGTCCATAACTCTTACATTGATTTTGACAGAAGTATGGCCCTTTTTTAACTTTAAAATTTTACATTATCCATACTTTTGTCTAACTATCAGGCACTGAGAATTGCCGAACACGCTGTATTCCTGGTAGATCAGATTATATATATTATAGCCATAGACCGTATGATCGGAATCTTATCTTGCCCGAAATTCTCTGTTAGAAAAAAGTTACAATTTGGTCAAATACAACTGTATTGACCAAATCAACTCATTGTAGCTACATTTGTATTATGACGTGGACATCGGTATGCAATGAATATTTGATTTTAAAACCTTTGCACACCGTTTCTTCAACATTAATTATAGCTACAAATGATTCTGTTTAGACTTCATGATATTAGCCAACTCGATGTTAAATACCTCATTTGTGTTGTTTGAGAAATAATGAAACTTTTTCCTGACAGGTTAGTAGAAAACACCTGCCAAGATGCTTTATCATAAGTCAATGTTAGAAAAAAAAAGTGAAGTAAAATTATGTTTCTATGCTGTAACTTGCTGTCAAATTGCTATTCATTTTAACTAGCAATATACTGTTTCTGTTTTAATGTTAGAAACAGCTAAGTTATTTTAAATGTTTTACATTAAAAACTTGCAAGGAATTATACATTTTTTGTAGTATTTATGTGCTTTTGCACGTCTCTATGCCCCGAACGTGTGAGTTTGTGGTTATATTTATAATTATACCTGTTCATTTTGTATAATTGTTACAAGAGCTTATTACCTACATAGTACATCAAAAACTACACAACCCACCATAAGTCCATTCTTGATTATAAATGTATGTAAAACAGACAACGTTGTCTACATAAAACTTTATATTAACTAAACACTTATTAAAAACAAAATCATCTATAATGATAATACAATTTCATGCGATTCTTATTTATACAATGTTATCTAATTCAATGCTGTGTAATAATAAATTCATGATCACGTGTCGTATTGATATAAATATAGTAATTCGAAAGAATTGACCATCCCTTTCCAAAATATTAACCAGGATTGTGGCATGCACTGTAGGTTTGTAAAGGAAAAATGTTAGAAATTGCACTGTAAACTTACATTTACCTGTGATAGATAGAAATCATTTTTTGTTTTGCAATTTACCTTGAAATTTACCTAGAAACCTGGATTTTACATACAGGTATCTGTCTTGTTGTTGTTTAATGTTTAACCTCCAAAACCTCACGTAAGAATGATGATTTATGTTTTAACACTTTGAACAGACCAAGAACTAGTTGTGTGTTTGTAACATAAAAACATGTAGTGTTGCTTTTCAAACAAAATGAGTTCAACATGTAACTGATATTCTGTTTGGTGTGAAATAATTAAGCTTTTTCGAAAATAAAAGGAGTTACATATCAAAATGCCACGAGTTTAAATAAAATAGGAAGGATGGAACATATAAGCGGAGTGGAACTTGGGTAATGTATTGTCTAAATTTAACTCTAGCATTGTACCTAACATTCCAAGGGAAACATGATTAGACTGCTCAGACTGCTTTAAATTTATATTAATGAGTCTAATTACAAGTTGCGCACAATGTTTTAACGACAAAGTTTGGCAGACAAAAAGTAATCCACCTGGTGATTATTTAGCTTAAAATAACATGACAAGTATAAGATTGGTGTACTTTCCCTGAATCTGACGAGGAAAGTACCGATGTCTTCTGTGTGGTATACACAACTCAGCTTATGGCTAAATTGACATGTAAAGTACCTATGATTATTTCCATTGCATGCTTGTGATTCGTTGTATATTATTTTAGTGAATTTTATTTGTTTTTACTGAATCACTTTGTTAGACAATGGTTCCTTTTGGTTTTAACATCTTGAACTATTTATAAACTGTCGAGGCAATTATACGAGTATATGCAAATTGGCAAATAAATAATCAACTAATGTATGCCTTTCATTTTGGTATTCTAATGTTAGCTTGTTTCCGTAATTTTAAGCTTTCACAGCTCAACTAATAAAAAGTCTGTAAAAGTTGATCTGCTATGGAATATCTTTAAATTATTAATGTCCACGTAAAATATTTTTCAATCCATGTAAACATACACATGCTTTTTGTCATAATTTAACTAAGACATTCGGTTTTTAAATAAGGACCTAATGAATTTCTCACATAAGCCTTATACATCCAGCAATTACTCTTGTTAACATCAAAATAATAATGTTGATGAATAACACGTATAAGGCAGTAAATGTTGGCCACACAAGGGGTATGGGCAGGGCTTTTACTTATCCGTTATCCGTCTTCGTCCGTCTGTCTCTTTCATGTCAATCACAACTGGCGTTTATTACTCTGTGAATAAAGTATCTAGCGTCTCGGGTCATATTTATCTCATTCAGGCTATATTCTCCCATATAACCAGTCACTAACTAGTATAACTTATAATATAACCTTAATGAGATGAATATGACTTGAGTCGTAAGCCGCGGATTACATTTATGTCTGCATGCAAGGATATTTCCCGTATATCCAGTCAGCAACAAATTTATAATAATTCAAGGCGTCCAACGGCTTCGCAAACACTGTGTAATAAAATCAATTTACATTGTGGAAGTTGGACATAGTTGAATAAACTGTGATATAGTTTTCTCACCGATCATTAACCAGAAAACCATTCTAATTATAACAGAAACTACATACAAAAGAACATATTTTGATACTACAATACCCGACGTTGCACGTCCATGACAAAATAAATAAACTTTGTTTATGACATGCATACAGAAAACACCTGCCAAATGATCTCTATCAACACTTGATAATTTGTTCTTCTTAATAAAATGCCTTCCAAACTAACAACGTGTCACAGGTATTTCATTGTTGGAAGATATTCAAATAAATTAGTTCAAAATCAACCAAATAAAAAACTGACAGCACAAGGTAGTGGGTCTCGTTGTGCCATTTTGAACTGATGTCTACGTTCATAATGTCTCGGCGTATGGTGCATAGTTAGGTCTACTATAGAAAATATTAGGAACATACATTGTTTGATGGTTTTACTTTGATAGAGGAAAATCACCTTCTATTTTTACATTTTCCGAAAGGGTAATGATATCTTAATAATGATAAGAAAATACATGATCAAACTTCAAATAAAAGATACTTTAGCAGAAATATAAAATAAATTCAAAGGAACATTTAAAAGAAACGAAATTCTAAATTAATTGTTTTAAGTAATTTCTTTCAAGAACTGTAAATGTTTAGACAAGACAGTTGTTACTTGTTAACACGATATCAAACAGTGGACCACCTGGTTATAACATCGTTTGCTTCAACATAACAGTATCATAATGGTTATTCTATACTAAACAAATGTAATTCTTTCAAACAGAGCACCAAACCATTGCACTAGATTGACATGAACATGTTTAGGTTTTGTAAATAGGGTATAGAATTATACTAAAACATAGACACTTTCTACCGTCTTGAGCTTATGTTTTATGTCTTTTTTACATATTGATAATTTTGTTTCCGTATTCCTTTGACAAACATATATAGCGAAGACATATTTTATAAAAGTACAATCGTACAGAAGTAAAGTTTAATTTGCCATTGTATGTCTTATTATTTCAAAAATTGTGAAATAATGTTGTTTAATAATGATAAAATGTTTTACAGGACAAATTGATCATTTACATCTTATTGCCCAATGCTAACTTTTAATTTATGTTTGCTCCTTGAATGTTTTATCTATTGTTATCTATTGTATAGTTTAATTGTACATCTATCCATATGTACAGATATGATAAAGCTCTTGTCTGTGAACTGTTTATTATCTACTGTAGGACACCCGTTACTACATCAATATGTACTGATAATTCACATCTCTAACAGAATCATGTCTGTATACATTATATTTGTTTCTGTTACGATAAAACGAACCTAGCCACAAATACCCACCTCTTGTAGAGTGATATTTCTTTTAATTAATTTTACTATGTACAGGTACCGCGAACAAAATCTTCATGAACCTAATAATGAGTTGGAAAAGTCAAATATCTCATGCAAGTACGAATTTAGTGTGTGAACTTAATCACATAATATATTGAAGTTGATTATCACAATTAGGTAGAATATGCATACTTTATAGGATTACAAATACATTAACAATTAACATTCATGACAATTAATAAACATGGAGCTGCGAACTTTAAGTCTATCTTGCCAAAAAACTGAAACATATGCTTTTTGTTGCTAAAAATTAGCATGAATTAGTCAAGGAAATAGTTTAGTATATTTAATAGATGCTAAACAGGTAGATCAAATGAATTACATACATAATCCAAATGTACTTGAATGATTTTTTTATATAAACAAACGCATAAGGCGAACACAATTGATAAAAAATCATTTTTATAAATATGTTGTTTTACCATGGCTTCTAACAAAGCAAAGTCTAAGCAAATAATGACCGGTGTATTCATATTACCTTATATCTTAAGATCTCAAGTATGCACTTATATCTACGCAATGGATAATGTTCTAAAATAACATTGATTGGTCTCACTTCGGAAACCATTTTATGATCAGTTTCTATTTATTGTTCCTATTTTACATTAGCAATGTAAAGATTGAAAATGATACAGGTAATTTTAATCACTCTACGTACAAAAACAAATTGTTTTGAACATTTAGCTTTGAAAATGTATGATTCACGAATTCGAAAACCTAGCTAAACGCCGTTTTCCGGTACTTTCTGTACATAGCTCTGGGGAATTCACCTAATGGAGTGTAATAGTGAACTCAATGTTTTCGGCCTTTTTTTTAAATTAAACTGAAATAAAACAGTTATTTCTTTATAAGAAAATAATTAAATATCATTGTATGAATAATTCCATACAAAAAATAAAGTAAATACACAAGTTTACGCAGAAAATAACCTTATTTATTATGGAAGATTCCATTACGTCTTTTTTAATTTTATTGATTTTCATTATAAACAATTTATTTTTTTTAATAATTTGCAATAGGTATTAAACGAATATTGATAATTTTCAAAAACATCAATTTTTTCACCTTAATCGGTTAAATAATGATAGAAAAATAGAAATATCACGTAACTGTGTTATGCACTTCATTTGGTATCATTCCCCAGAGCTAAAACGGTAACGTACCGGAAAACGGTGTTTAGCTAGGTTTTCGAAAAGGTCAATAAAGATGTCAGAAAAGAAATTAATGTTATTTTATAAGTTTGAGTGTGTTTACTAAATAATTACTAAATAAATTTTGTATGATAATTCTGATCTGATAATAAAAAGGAATAACCATTTTATTTAGATTATCTTTTTTAATTTTTATTGTTATTGTTTTTCTACTTGTTTTGGCCTCGAAATGTAATATTTTACATTAAGCTAATAATGTTTTATATTCAATATAAAGTACATTTCACATTGTTTATAAAATGAAGTATTAATTTCGAAAAAAAGAAGGTCAAACGAAACTTCCTTTTAAGAATATTAAAATGCTATAAATACAACAGAAACACACCTGGTTAATATTGTACCAGATTAAACACCAACACATCATCATGTGGATAGAAATACAGATATCTTTTACCAAAATCTTTCATGAAAAAAGGCGCCGAAGCCTTACCTGTAGTAGATAGTATCAGCTTTCGGTTTTGTTAATTGGCGCTACCGTGAACTTATTCTTTGCCTCAGGCGATATTTTTATGTTTTATATTTTCCTTTGAACAACACATAATGGATTAGTTTATGGGACATATGATTCCAAGTATAAGTCCGTAACTTTTCTAATTAATATCAGGTTTGAAGTTCTTAACGGGAATAATTCAAACTTTGATATATACATGGCACACGTATTTATCTCGAAATTTTCGTGCAAAGGATTGTATCATTTCCATTTAATAAATAAATGTGGTGTTTGAAAGGAACTTAAAATATGCGATATTTATCTGGAGAAGATCTAAGGTAAGTGCAATTAATAAAATGTCTTCAGTGAAGAGTGGTGATTGTTACAATGAAGAATACTCAACAGGACAAAACGGAACTAAACTTATTTAATATATGTTTATCGTCTTGTTAATAAATACATTTTTGATTATACATGGAGATAATCATACAATTTAAAAACAACTCTCTTTCTATAACACTTATATACTAATCAATAAAAATTAATTGCTGCCAATGTCAATATAAAACTACATGTACATGTATATGCAATTGAATTAATTATTACAATATTTTGTACCGCAATTAAATTAATTATTACAATATTTTGTACCGCAATTAAATTAATTATTACAATATTTTGTACCCTTGAAACAAATGTTACTTGTTTATCTGTTTATTGTACAAATTTTATTCCTCCGAAATTTCGAGGGACAAATTCCTTTTATAATGGAGAAAACTGATTACAATTGTAATAGGATTGTTTCAATTATAAATTGATGCAAGGAAATTAAATTAAGTGCACAGTTGAATCGTATACAGAAACACGTTACATTCATACATGACATTAACCTCAAAATATGTAAAATATATGTTTAGTTAAAATTGCCAATTGACTATAGTTACCTTTTCGATGCATTATCTATTTTAAAGACATATTTATTCAATGATTATGTGAAAATAAAAAAATAATCATTTTCATGCATTTTTGTGGCAATGCAATCTTTGTTAATTTTTAATTGTTTAGAAGAAAGAGATCTTATAAAAAAGCTTTAGAAATTACTGAAAGAGATCGTATGAAAAAGCTTTAGAAATTACTGGACAGGTATGAAATACAAGTGTTTTCGCTATTGAAAATATAAATAATGATAGATATATTTATTCAAGTTAATGGATATATGAGTATTTTGGGTAGAGAGATATCTCTTTTAACGAGTTTATAATATACAATTAGCTCACAACGCATATACCACATTTGCGCAATCTACATGATACGTCGTTATCTGGATATATATGGATAAGGTTGTAATCTTTAGAGTTGCTGCTCTCAAATTAGAGTACAGGCACATAACTTCTGGTAATAAATCATGTCATACATTGCCTTTACGTCATTGTTCTTGATTGTTTAAGAGTTGGTGTATGAAAAAAACTCGTATTTTTCTGAGAATGCAAAATTCCGATCGTACATTTCAAAGTAAAATGGCTCAATAACAAACGTTTTTGGTCATTCCATGTTATTTGTTTGGAAACACTCTTGACCCAAAAAATTAACAAATCGACTTGGAAACATCTTTAGACTCTTCCTGATGTTAACATTTAAAATTTGATAGTTTTCTATTCAGTTGTAAATTTAATTATAATACTCCTGCACACAAGCAGCTCGGGGAATTCTTGACGTTTATTGTTGAAAACTATATCAGCTTCTATAATAAATCATAAGAGATTGCAAGATATACCATGAATCTATTTATAGAAGCTGGCACGAGAAAATGCGGAAATATTACCTGTAGTGTATTTGAAACACCTTTCAGGTTTGCTATTGAGCCCGCACGTTACGTTGTTGTATATGATTATGTATTTTCTGTTTTACGAGTTCATTTTATCGTATTTCACTGGAATTTTTAGTGGGGTTGATATGAAAATAACATTTAAGTTATTTTGTAAGAGAAATATTCAAAGAATAAGAAACATTGAAATTTTTCAAGATATAAGATACTTTGGGTAAAATATTTTTATTGCAAAAGTGTATTGAAATCTGGAAAAAAATCTTTCAGAATTTGTCTAAACACTAAGAAAATTCACAAATTAGGTTTTGGAACCTACATACCTATTACTAGTCAATAAATTTGGTTTTTTCTTTAAAACTGGCAATATTTTTTATGGTACTGTACATTCATACTGAGTTTACCAATAGTGTGAAGAATTTAAAATGTAACATTTCTTCTTTGTGTTTTCTCAATAGATGTTTGTTTTACATTTATAAAGAGACTGCATAGCAATATTATCAGTATTTTCAAATATCAAATGTGTGCATAATATATCGTAAATGTAAGGGGGAAACTGCATCTTGAATCTTTTTATGCTTCTTCATGGATACTTCTTGTGCAATGTATAAGAATATAAAATCTACTCTTAAACAACAATGAGGTCTTTGACTGGGGAGGAATTGGGGTGCAACATATTTGATAAAATCATTCTTTTTTTATTTTCAATTAATAAAATAATTGTATTCACATACATAAATTTTCAAGATAAGAAATAAAAACATGAAACACTACATCTACATCTGAAACAACAACAATATCTTTCATTTGATAGACGGTGTATAATATGTTATAACCTTCTAAAACACTATTTACAAGACTTCAACTAGAAATTATTAAAACTGGATAGACGCTGTGTTAAAGAATGCATTTATTGTATAAATTTATTCTAGTTTCTGTTTAATATGATTATTGATAAATGAAACAGAGTTTGACTGGCTTAGAGAATTTCCACCTGATGTATCACTTTATCATACTTTAATCGAGATTCCAGTCACCTCATATGCCAAAGAAAACAGGATCTATAAATTAACAATGTTTGGCTTAAGCAAGAACAAACAAAGAAGAGAAACAAAAATAATATCGGTCAGTATTTTAAAATACTTTTTTATTTAGATTAAAGACTTTAAATAGTGAATAACTAAACATATGTGATAATATACTATAATCTCATAGCAGGTTAAAAAAAATTTGCGAAACATTACGATTCGTTTTGAACATTTTATTCGATTGTAAATTATGAGATTACTGTATTTACAACAGACCTCGGCACGTATAAATGTATCAATATATTATTACCCCTCACTTTTTTCGTAATGTTAATTTCCCATAGGCCTCTGGGAGTTATTCTTACTGTTAATGCAAGTGTACCACGTGACTAAGAATTTTGTACTGTTACATAGGTAACAGTATTTTTTAACAGTATAAAATCTGGTCACGTGGTCTATTTTGTAAAAAAATGAAATAAAATGGCCGCACCCTAGAGTTCTTTTCGCGTATAAAATATCTTTTTGTCGAATAGTCAAAAAGTATACATCCGTTTTCAACGGAAGTAATTGTAATGTGAATAAGTTTGTGTCAAACGATTAAAGCATGCAACAAAGGATTATTTAACAATTTTAACCAGTGAAACGTTACAGATAGAGTTGGTGGACAGACATCTGTAGGATATCATCGTTATTTTGTAAATGCACTTTGTCAAAAACCATGCGAAGAATATTCTGGATACAGAAGGATCAGATTTCACAGATCATAACCTTATAAATGGGTTAGTGTTTTGTTTTCTAAATAAAACACAGCTTATTGTATGTTTATGACTGGTAGATATCATCACTTGCTTAAAGAATAAAAGAAAAACAGCTTCTCAAGTAGGCCTACAGTACACTTAAAACTTGCAAGGTAAGGACAGTTTAGTTATTGCTACTCTTGGTTTATTTTTGTTACAGTTAGATTTAGTTTACAAATTCAGATCATCACAGTATTTGTTCGGGGTAATAAAATAAATAACACATGGGTTTGTGGGTAACAGTAAAAATATCATCCCTCGTAAAAATACTGTTACCCTCGGCTTCGCCTCGTGTAACAGTATTTTCCTCGGGATGATATTTTTACTGTTACCCACAAACCCATGTGTTATTTATATAATACTCTAGGGTAAATCCAAAATAATTAAAACTGCAATAACTTGAATGTAATGGGAATCTTTTTACAACAGTAATGACAGAAAAATTATATTAGGGATTCTAACGATTTACGGTCGGATTGACGTTATAAAGGCGGGCATTACAATAGTCACAACAATTAAAAGCTGGTGGAACTTTGAATGATAATAAAGAACTTTACCATTAAGGTTGTTATCATAACTTTTAACACGTACACTTAAACACGTGACATGAAGACCGTTACCACTTGAAATATTGTTTTTGATCCAAGTGATTTAATATGTATCATCGTTCATTTGTAAGATGAAGAAAATAATGAAACGATACTTTTTTATAATATTATGATTCGTTTTCTCTTTTACGTACGTAAAGGAATCTTAATAAATAGTAACGGCGCAATATAGGATATAATGATTATCATAGATAAAATTATTAGCTTAATTTTGCATTTACCAGATTAAAGCCCGGTAGGACATTATTTGGCAATTCCTTTTATTCCTAGATGATGTCTTGATTTTCTTTTGAAATGAAAACATAGAGACAACCGACTTTTTCAAAATCGCACTTGATGTTATAGTTTCTTATTTATTATTAGCAATTATAGTTAGAAAACGCTTTGAAATATCTGATATGCCTCTAACTTTACGTTGTATTTATAAAACACTTCAGGTGGAATAATAAACACACTTAGCTTTATTTCTATCATACATCAAACTTTCTATTTTGAATCGTAACAGTTGATATAAGACTTTAATACTGGTGCAATCCAAAACGTAAAAACTGTTTCGACTTTTCTCCTGCATTTTTTTTTGTCTTTGTCATCGTTTTAGATTTTGTTGTGTTTCTATATTATTGTGCGAGTTTTGGGTTGTATTTTTGTACGTACGTGAATGGATCTTGGATCTGTTTAAATACAATAAACTTTATTCGATCTTTTCGAAAAGGATTTAAAAGTCATAAATGCAAATTTTGCAGACAGACATTTGCCAAATTGATAAATTTATTGCTTAAATACATTAACAATCACATAAATGAAAAAGAGTATATATTTTCAGAGTATGATGCTGAAAAATAGGGAAATTTATCTTTTAAGAGAGTAAGGAGAAATATTTTGCTAAATATAATAGAAAAATAAAATAATTAAAATTAAATGATTTTCTATTCAATTTGTAGTTTATTGCATTGTTATTCTCTGATGGTTACTCCTTCGAGTTTTTATCACAGTGTGGTTTTATGAAAATGGTTATCATCTCAAAAATACTATGATCGTATATAGAGGAAATGTAGACATAATTCTGGTTTGATAAAATATAGAGAAAAGCGACTGATTTCCTAAAACGGGCATTCGGACACATAAATTGCTTGTGTGTTTGTCAATGCGATATATTTACAGTCATTGACGTGCTAAAATGAAAGTGGAAGCGCGAAGAACGCAGTAGAAGCGCTTCGTTAAATTTAGCATCGCCATGCAAACGCAGTGAAAGCGCGCTCTAGTGTGACAGGGCTTTTACGTGTCATAAAGGTAGCAAAATATAAACAACGTATTATGGCTCCCATACAAAATACTAATTCACTATTATTATAATTATTATACAAATTGCCAGCAAATGTATATGGCAAATGGGTATGCTGTTTGGAAACTTTGACAGAATACAAAATAAACAGTTTTGGGTAAATAAAAATGATGTAATTTCTGGGGCATAATAGGACATTATGGGACATTAAATATCTTCATATTGCTATGGTGTTAAGGTTAATTTGAAGATGAGAAAAATCAACAATAAAAGGGACGAATGTAAAGTCGACATTGATTCCGTTGTGATTTGAAAACATCTTAAATTACGCTTTATTGTGAAGAACCTGGTTTCATTTCGAACTATGGTACTTCAGTTTCATTTTATTTTCAGTTATTTTCTGTGCGAATATTTTGATAACGAATAAATCTGGTGACGATTATCACTAAATTAAAAGAATCATACTTCCATCAAAAACCCATCTATCATATTTGTTCATTCAATTAGTCAAGGGATTGAAAGTACTGACATGTTAATAATTAACCTTTTTATATATAGGTTTTACTACAAGAATGGGGATGAAACTATATGTTGTACTTTTCCACAGTTTTAAAGGGTATGAAGCCCATGACATATGTTAACAAGAGCACCGCTAGGCGGAGCATTATATGCCCGACAGTGTTTTATTTTTAGCAAGGATGAAGCATTTGTAAGACATGGGAATAAGCTGTTCATCCTATAAAATTATACAGCTGTAGGTTGATTAATACTTAAGTAATTAATAATGACCTTAACCTTTAACCTTGTTACCCCAAAATCAATAGGGGTCTTCTACCTAATATGGACAATCATCCTAAGAAGTTTGAATATTGTGGGCCAAATGGAATTTCAGTCATGCTCCGGAAACTGTTTTCAATTTTAAGGTAAAAGTGACCTTTGACCCAAAAATCAATAGGGGTCTTCTATTCAATATGCACAATCATCTTATGAAGTTTGAATATTGTGGGCCAAATGGAACTTAAGTTATGCTCTAGAAACTGTTTTCAGTTTTAAGGTAAAAGTGACTTTGACCTTTGACCTTGTGACCCCAAAATCAATAGGAGGCTTCTACCTAATATGGACAATCATCCTATGAAGTTTGAACATTGTGGGTCAAATGTAACTTAAGTTATGCTCTGGAAACTGTTTTCAGTTTTAAAGTAATAGTGACCTTGACCTTTGACCTTTTGACCCCAAAATCAATAGGGGTCTTCTACTCAACATGGACAATAATCTTATGAAGTTTGAACATTGTGGGTCAAATGGAATTTATGTTATGCGCCGGAATCTATTTTCAGTTTTAGGGTAATAGTGACCTTGACCTTTGACCTTTTGACCCCAAAATAGAAAGGGGTCTTCTACCCAATATGGACAATCATCCTATGAAATTTGAACATTGTGGGCCAAATGCAACTTAAGTTATGCTCCGGAAACCAAATTGCTAACAGACGGACGCCAGGGGGTATAACATAATATGCCCTTTCGGGTATATAAAAATGTCTATAAAAGGTGAAATTTGTTGGTTCCATAGTTTTATGATGGATTCTCGAAAAAGTTTAACAAAGAATGTCACATGAAGTGTATACATCAATAGAATAAAACATTTCCTGGACAAAATATCAATGCTTCTATTTTGAAAAAGCATTTCGTGTACATGCGTCATTCGCACCTTTTGCAAATATATTTGTTTCATACATGTAAAATGGTTTTATTTTTTCTTTTCAAAATTGAAACAATGTTGTTGTTTTTTTTCTTGAATTACAGGCAACAAATAGAAAACTTCATACACTTAAATATATATGTGTAGTTCCCAATATATCCGAATCTTTTAAAACAAACTCCAATTCTCAACAAAATATCTATGTATGAGAAATATTCATGGAATATAATGAAGTGATACACTTACAATTATATAACATAAGTTTTATGTACTCTATATATCATCTAAGTGGCAGTTATGCTGATTGTCTGCGATAATAAAATGAAAACAAAAACAACACAATATACTGTATTCCTCGGCGATAATTATTAGCGAACTATGGTTTTTGTAAATTGTAAAACACTTTCGTTTGCAAAGGTATGATATGCGTTTTAGAAAATTCACCTTTTAAAAATGTAACTGTTTAAGTAGATCATTTAGTAGAATCAGAACAAAAATTTATTGCCTATCAAAACGACTATTTATATATTTTTCGTTCTCGAAGATTTTGTGCTCAAACAACAATATGAAATAAATCAAAGTTTAAAATATTATTCATTCTTTATATTACAGGTTGTCATTTTATGTAATGATTGGAGATGATTTGATGAGTGAACTCGAAGAAAGCATTACGATTTAATATGATATGTTTGAAGGGAATCGTGTAATTTGTATGAATCGAAAATATAACAATATTGAGTTTCAAATTATAAAACCATATTGGTCTCCCCAAAAATAATATAGATTTCTTTTAATATATCTTTGTAAAATCCAGATATATCTCCATATAGTACAAATTTAATTAACATATACTATGATGGCATTTTGTATTCTTACATCATCTTGTGTATTGCTTACATTTGTTTAAGAAATAATATCGGTCTAAGCGGTGTTTATCGGCTATTAAACACCGGTTTGGAGTTTTGATGCGTAGGAATTGACCACGCAGGCCGTAGGCCTGAGTGTTTTTGTTTTTTTTCGCATTAAAAACGACAGAATATGATTTACACACGTACTGAACTATTAAATAACAATTTACTATAATTATACACATTTTAGCTTATTTTTGTCCAGCTGCATACAACATATTTCAGATTAATATGCAGACTATCTTGTATATAAAGTTCCATTAGAATCAAACGAAATTCATCACCACAAGAAATATTTATGCATTGTTAAGTATATATTTACAAAGCTTGACATGATAACTAGAAAAGACAAGTATGTTGTAGGAAAGACGGGATTCACCTTTCGATCTTATTTATGACTGAGTGTATTACAACATACACTTATGTTACCTTGATGTATCAACATAGTAGATATCTGTTTCTTTTGATCATTATGATGATGAAAACAATATTTTAAATGTTGTATTTGGTGTAAACCAGAACGATAATAATGAGGAGGCATCGATTAGTAACTCTTCGCTGATTTTTACCATTGTATGTTTCTCTTGCTTTTCCATTTTTCTTTACACTAATAAAAGAAACAAAAAAGTAATAAGCGCAATACATATTCCCCTTTCTTCTTCATCTTCTTTTTCTTCATCTACCCTTTCTTTTCTTCTTCTTTCTTCTTCTTCTTCTTCTTTCTTATCATCTTCTTCTTTTTCTTCAATCTGCTTTTTTCTTCTTCTGCTTCAATCATCCTTCATTTTCTTTTTTTCCTCCTCCACTTTCTTCTTCTTCCATTTCTAAATTTCTTACATATTGGTTGCAATTTGTAATATCACTTTCTGATATAAACTTATTATTTCAATAAAAGATCACTTTTACCCCTTTCACTGCCAAGTTTATAGTATTTTTCTGTCCTTTTCTCGTCTTGCGGTTGCGCTGTTGTTATTTTACATGTTTGACTGTCGAGAAAAAAGAATATTCGTAATTAAACTATCCAGAAATTTTTAAAAAAAAAGATTATGATAGAAGAATTCGGTTGTGCGTTAAGAACTGCAAGGTATTAAAGAGTATCTATTTACCTCATCTTTTTTTTGTTGGAGAATTTACCTATAGTATTCTGCGCACCTTTCTAGTTAACAAATTAGTCTGAGTGTTACGTGTAATGCATATAATTAGTACTGTTTGTTTCATCATGATTTCAAATTGTGCTTGATATGAAATTCACAGGAAAGTACTGAAAGATGTAGACCATGTGAGTTAGAGTGGTTTAAATTTAAACCAATTGTGAGCTTACTTGGTCTCAATTCTTAATTTTCTTCACCTACTGATGGTTATGCATTAAACATTAATATGGATATTTTGATTAGTTAAGGATGCGTTCTTTAACAGCTGAGGAATTGAGGTACATTTATATTTTTTATGAAAATTGATAATAATTTTACAATCTATAATATGATACACAATAAATAAAAGATGCTCTTCGTTTATGTATGAAATTATTTTATTACTATTCTTTAATACAATAACGTGTTGAGCTATTACAATGTACATGTATTGATGGGCCAAATATGACAGGTGCACTTACTTAATCTATGCATAAAATGTTGCATAAAAAACGATATAAAAGGTAAAATTATAAAATGCTTAATTCGCTAACTGGTGAGCACCCCACAACTATAGGTCAAACATAAATTCCTCAACTATACGTTTCCTGGAAACTTTAGTCAAATCTACATGGTATTGCATTTTTCGCTTCTCGAATATATTCGATGAAGTTTTCACAATAATACTACACCTTTGTTGACACTTAATATTTGGTGACATGCATCAGCTCGGATGTAACGATAGAGCACTTAATTGTATTGTATATTTCAGAAAAAAGGTAGCGCTGTTGCTTACCAGGCGTAGTTGGCAAATTTTATCAAATTCCTAACAGAAAACATCTAGTCTTTTATACCCGTCTTTGTATGAATGTGATATATATTTTGACATTTTATACTTTATTTGACGTTGTATTTTTACGTTTCTTTCTCATGTATTTTGTTTAAAATATTATTATATCACATCAGATTGGGTTGTATTATTTGCTTATAAATATAGATAGATTAACTTTCACTGTTGATGTAGGTAACAAATATATTTATCACTATCCGGTGTTTTCTTTTCTGTATATTTATAAACTTCATAAACCTTGCAATATGCAAAGTCTTTCCATATTGTATACATTGTACATTTCGGTATTTAAACTTCAAACCAAGCGAAGTAGTGGCGTTGAAAATGTAATTTTGTATAAGCTAATGTATTTCATTTAATGTTGGTACTTGTGTTACATATATACATATTACAAATATTTTTCCTTTGTTTATTACTTGAAGTATTACTTCCGAATTCGAGATCAAACGAAACTACGTTTTCAATGGTCTTAAAATGCCATAAATACAAACAAAAATACAGATGGCGAACATAATGCTAGATATAACATCAAAACAACATCATCAGAGTAGAAATACGGATATCTTTTACCAAAATCTTACATGAAAAAGCGCCGAAGCCTTACCTGTGGTAGATAGAAATCAGCTTTCGGTTTTGTTAATTGGCTACAGCAAGTTCCTTGAACTTATTCTTTACCTCGGATCATAGTTTTATATTTTTTCCTTAGAGGAAATGATTGTAAAATGGAACTGTTTGTAGGTTATGCTCGTATGATGCTGAGTTCTGATATTTAACCCTATATAAAGCAAGCAGATGTAATTTACATAATAGTTTTCAGTGATCAAAACGGAATAAATTGATGATGTGGTAGATGCATAATGCACGTAAAGGATTGAAATATTTCGATTAATTCAAGGAATGTAGTGCTTAAAAGGAACTTAAAAATATGAGATACTTATCAGGGGAGGAACTACGGTAGGGACAATTTATAGATTTTATTGAAATGAAATGTCATTTGAAAAAAATAAACATGAAAAATATTAAAAATAATATGAATGAAAGAAAATTTATACCAATGTATTATACCCGTATGTAACACAGAAAGTGTCTGAAATAAAATTTGATGCTTATAATTTAAAAGAAAACTCTAAAAAAACATCAATGATTTAAATTTCAGTTTTAGACAAAGATCAAGTTGTTTTGCCTTTATTATAAATCATGTTTTTCCTAGTATTGTCGACCATTGTTATACTAATATTGATATTATAATTTAAATTTAAAAATAAACGTATGCGTAAACATATATACGTAAAACAATCGAAGACAATTGAAACAAAATTTCCAAACTTTTTAATATGGTAAAGACATTTAAGTTTTGTATTAATAACTGCATGATACGAAGGTAAACAATAATGTCACATATCATATTCATAAAACATAATTCATCATACACAATATTTTTGGGATACATACCGAAAAATATTTACTTAAGCTATGTAAAGTTGAAAAAAATCATACTTTGTTTTGTTTGTTGGTTTGTTTGTTTCATTTTTACGCCTTTTCCCAACAGTATTTCAGTCATATAGGCGGACACGATCATAGTACAGTATAGTCAATGTATTTAAACTAAAAAATATCGTCAGATTTTCTAACAAATATTTCTGTTTTAAAATAAAACATTTTATCGTTTTAAAAAATAAATTATTGTAGAAAATTAAATGTCTCACTTGCGCAAATATAAAATTGAAGATATATCGCTATCTGGAGTATTCGGATTTGCTCTCGAAATAGAGTAAAGGCGCATAACTTATGGTAATAAATGATGTGATAAAATTCTTTACGTAATGGTTTTGATTTTTTAAGTGTTTGGTAACAAAAACATACTTCAATGTATCCGTACGTATGTAGATTTTGATCGGCAGTCTGTAAGTAGCTTTAAGCTGCTATGTGACGAAAATGTGGTCTTTCAACATGATTACTCTGAACGTGAAAACTAATCTTTACAAAACATGTATAAAATGGGCGTAGAACATTCCTATTCTTATCTTCCTTTTTGTCTCTTAAATGTTTCAAATGAGATATCATTCAACTGTATATCTAAAATTATACTCTTTTTCAGATATTTTTTTCATGTGAATCATTTAAGTAAAAAAAAAAACAACGTTACCAGATAAATAAACAGTAGGTGTATATTGTTGAAAATATTAAATAACTTAAAGAATGCAAGATTATATCTGAAATCTATTGGTAGAATATGACGCGAAGAAATGCGGAAATATTACCTATAATTTGTAAGAAACACTTTTCATCTTTTCAGGTTTACTATTTAAACCCATTGATAACGTTGCGTATAATTATCTTTTTTCTGTGTAATTTCATGTATATAAAACCGACATAATGAAATTAATGTGATTATGATTTTTTCATAATGATATATCGTGATTTTTATAAGCCCCAGTCACATTAGAGCTTACGACCACAAAAGACCAGTTGACGATCACCAGTGACCACTGGTCGCGGACAATCTTTAAAACATCTTACGACGGTCATCGGTGATCTTCGATAGTCGCAGGTTATCTTATTTAGGTCCCACGACCAGTTTCAGTCGTTGTGCAAGCTCAAAAACCTCTCTGCGATCAAACATGTTGCTAGTGATCTTATAAGGTCTTAGGCTGTCGCACGATCGTCGCTCGAAAGTGCGACAATCTTACGACAGTCTTTACAAATTGCCACTTGTCACTGATAATCTTGAGTAGTCTTTAGTAATCGTGTGATGGTCGTACGACAAGTTTTAGGTGATCGCATAACAGGTCACTGGTAGCCGTAAGTAATCCCAGGTAATCTTGAGACCATCGCACGTTTGCTGATGACCTGTCGTGCGATTGTCAATGATGATTGGTCGTACGATAATCGCAAAAGTAAATTTATCTGTTTAAAGAGGGCTTGGTCACAGACAATTGCCGATGATAGTCGGTTTTACACGTCAGCGGTAGTCGCAAATAATCGTAAGCTCTAGTGTGACTGGGGTTTAAACGAACATTAATAGTAAAGACAATTGCTAGGATAGAAATATCAATGATGTTTTTAGTCTAAGTATCTTAAAATGCATCTCCTACACTACAAAATTGCCAGCTCCTTTAATTTCTCGATAATTCTTCTTTTTTTTTAATAGAAACAAATCGAGATTACCGACTATTCCAAATGTGCACCTGGTGTTTAAATTTCTTTTATAAGAAAACACCTGACGTTTATGATAAGGCTGCAATATTTTGTTATATTTATAAAACATGTCAGCTGAAATAATAAACACTTCAATTTATTTCTATCATACAATCGACCGATAAATATGAAGCTGTTTGAGCCAGAATATCATTGAAGAATAAGGTGATTT
>NW_026859449.1:0-42753 GCF_026571515.1 Ruditapes philippinarum
GATCCACAGAAAACCGTACCACGGCTCTATCAACCGAGCTCTCCGGCGCTTACACATTTTATGTGCTTAATAGTGAACACCTCTAAACCGTGACAGATAGGGTTAGATAGTTTAAAAAATTATCGTGACAAAAATTACAATAACACTATTTTACATTGTATTTTTTTTTACTGAAACGGGATGATACATTTATTGAAAGTTCCATTATTTATACATGTATAGTGAAAACTTAAACATGGTATTATTTTTTTAACAAAAAAAATACATATAGCTAGCCTTTTTTCTAGATAAGAAAATTTTACGGTACCTGATTTGTGTCATGTCGTACTTTTGCTTCTCTAGGCACCAGGCAAAATAACAAACTCCATATATTCGGGAGTATATATGGACTTTGTTTTTTCTTAAACATTATTATTCTATCTATATACAAGTGATATTTTAATCTGGTCTCATACATCCAATAGAAAAGTCCAAAATGTCCAATGTATGGGCCGCAGTGTCTAAATTTTATTGTCCAAAATGTCCCGAAATCTGTCCCGAAGTGTCCCAAACTCTGGTTCGGTGTGTCTGGTTGGAAATGTCTATTGTCCGAAATGACCCATTACCAACTCAGTCACCATAACATTAACCCTTTCGCTGCCAGAGGGTTATTGTTTTATTGATCACCTATTTGCCAGAGGGTTTTCTAAAAAATTACTATATTATTAATTAATATAATTATTATTATTATTTGTTATTAGTATTATAATAATTATATATGTTTCCAAATATGCTACTATAATAATAATTATTGTCGATGGTATAATTTTCTTTATATTTATTATTATTTTTATTAATTTATTATTATCAAAAATTATAAATATGATTATTATAGAAACGGCTAAAGCCGGTCATATGGCAAATACGCCGAAAATAACAGTGAAAGGGTTAAGTGCACACATTTATTCAAGGGTGCAAGCAAACACCTACACTGTAAGAAGTATGTAGTGGGATTGACTCTGCCCGAGAACTGGATGTCGAGACCAGTGTCCCTCCAAAACATAAATAAGACATATATAAAATCAATAAGTAAAGCTGTCCCAAAGTTAGACATGTAATTACAACAAACAGGCTAAGCCACCTTTTACCATATTGCCATAACTCTATAATAGACAAACATGAGCCAGCTCAGACTGGGTTTAAACCTATAACTGGACAGTGACATTAAAGTCATTAATATTCAGAGGCATGACACGAGATATCAGTGCATGGTGAAATATGACTCTCGTCACCTATATTGGATTTTAATCAACTGAAGGAATTGTTGAATACTGAAAAATATACAACAAGAACAAAACAAACCCCAAAAACAACATCAATTGAGTTTTCAATGATGTTATATTTTCGATCCTTGAAGATCGTTCAGCACGACATTGTTGTTGTGTATACATGTTATGTGGTACTTTAAGTTTCATCTATTTGGACATTTTCAACTTGGGTGGTTCCAGTATTCCTACTTGACGTCATATCTGTTATATGCAGGCTTCATAACCTCAGATCCCCTTTCAAAATTCCATTTTATTTAGTTCCGCCCATTGTTTTCTCGTTTAGGGCAAACACATTCTTTTACTTAGGGACCTTTCGCCGCTTTTCATGGAATGGCACTACTGTGTCACATTGAAGGTTCCATAATAACCGCCGTATGAACACATCTGCGGATGTTTCTAAATTCAAAATTTCACCATTTTCGTGTTAAATGTTGAATTCTGCTTAAGCCGGTGCTAAGGGGCGCGGACGGTAACTTGCACTTTCCAGGACCGTCCATGAACAGACTCAATCAAACCAAGCCTGCAACATTTTCAATTGTGTTGTGTTGGACCTTCTTTAGGGATTCTGTTTTTCTCTATTTTGAAATCACGTTATCTTGGTATAAGAAAACTTGATATTTTAGTGGTTATCTTCATCTTAATTTCCTGCATTGATTTGTAGATAGCATAGTGTAAGAAAAAAGACTAAAGAAGATGCATATTTGATTTAGGCGATAAAAGGCAAATTCCTTGATAAAAAAAGATTTAACTTCTTAACTTCTTAAATATGAAAACGTATATTTTTTGCCGTAATTTTATTTAATGGTTATTGTACTTACATAACTAAACAACCTCTTTCACTGTGTGATACTCTGCGTGATACTCTGCGTGATACTTTTACGTTCTTATGCAGAAAAAACAAATAATGATTAATAATAAACTTTTTAAATACGCATGTATACATTATTTTCAATTGTACTATAGATAACCATATCCATTGAAAAATGACATTATTAACGATTCGCAAGATTATTTATCTACACCCAAACGTAAAACTTATTGCATAGATACCCAATCTTCATATCTGCCTTAATGCTTAGTTTATATTAACAGCTAAATAAACATAAAACTTTCTGATTATATTTTGAGTAAGCTTTGCAGGTTTGTATTTTTTCATGAAATTGAGTTTGAATAAATATTCAATGCCGTCAAAGTAAACGATCTCTGGAACATAAACATTTCCAGCATTGTTTTGAATATTAATGGCTTGTTCGCGAAGTGCGACCAACGCCTATATAATAAAAAGCCTTGGCCAAGAATTTTTTGGGCTAATAAATAACCCGTCTTACATTCAATCTCTACTACAGTGTAGCAAGATGGACTAATTTGTACTTTGTCAGCGTTGAGATTTGACCTTGCCAATAGCCTTCAAGTGGATCAGCTGGATAGGCTCAGGAGTTTGCGTAGCTCGTAAAACAATAAAAAAATCAAGACAGCTTGCAATGGGCTTTTATGTAAGTCGTAAACAAACTAAATTACAAAATGAAATATTCACTCGACTCAAAGAACGTATTAATGTTAACAAGTTGTTGTGCCCCCACCCAATATGGGGGTTTGCATTTAGATTTACCCTTGTCTGTCCGTCCTTCCTTCCATCCGTCTGTCATTTCTCATGTTGTGTCGCACGTGACTCAAAAGTATTTAACCTAGAGTCATATTCTGTCATAATTATTGCCCTTGACTTAGTAAAAATTGCAATATTCAACTTGGGTCGCACAAGTTTCAAAAGTATCTGACCTTGATTTATGAAAATATTAACAGGAATGTTGCTCAGCATGTGAAGTTGTGCACCTGGGGTTTTGCTTGTGGAGTTTTTCTTTTTTGTCAGAGTTATATCCCTTGGCTTAGTAAAAAATTGCAATTTTCAAATTGTGTGGTGCGTAACAATATTTATTATAGAGTCATGAAACTTAATAGGAATGTTGGTCATCATGCACCTGGGGGGGGGTCGCTTGTGGATTTATAAAGTAATTCTAGTTATTGCCCTTGAATAAGTAAAAATTTGTAATTTCCAACTTGGGTCGTGTGTTGCTCATTAAAAAAGTATTTGACTTCAAGTCATGAAACTTTACAGAAATGTTTGTTTGCATGTGTAGTTGTGCACCTTGGCGTTAAGTTGTGGATTTATTCAGTATTTGAAGAGTAATTGCCCTTGACTAAGTAAAAAATGTTTTATTTTTTATGTGTTCCCTGAGAGATTGAGTTAGAATCAACCAACTTAACAGGAATAATTATCAACATCACAGTGAAGCTGTGCACCTGGGGTTTTGCATGTGGATTTGATTTTGCAATTTTCAACTTGTTCATGCATAACTTAAAAAGTATTTGACCTGTCGGCCTGAATGTTTACAAAAAATTGGTCAACATGTGTACTTATGTTTAAATTAGTAAAAGACTTGTTGTTTACAACGTATGTCACGTGTGGACCAAAAACATTTGACATAGATTCATAAGTTTGACAAAACAGTGGAGTGTGGCCGCACCCGTTGACACATTTCTAGTATTAATTGGGAAAAAATAGAACATTCTGCCATGAGCATTGAGCTAGATCCTAAAAGTTTTGATCTTCATGAACGCCAGACAAGCAAACTCTTCAGACACCGAGCCCTAAATGGTAAGAGATAATAACATGAAACTTTGTATGTAGATAGATCTCATTGGATAGAACAGCAATGTTTGTTCATTTTTACACTTTGAATTTTACCTGGGACATAACTCTGAAACTATAAAAGATATCATCACGGAGTTATTGCCTTTTGATCATTTTTTTACTTTCCTGTGTCCATAACCTTCTCGGGGAACATCACCCGGTTCAACCGGTTCTTGTTTATAATGAACCGAGGCATTATTGTCAGAATGTTAGACGATACATGTGTAAATTGCTTAATGAACATCACAAAGCTCAAGTGATAGAATGTTGTTGAAGAAAAAATAACACTGTAAGTGATATTTGCAAAAGGAATGGAGACCAAGATCCATTAAACCAATTGGTTTCCAAAACAGCTCCATAATCTAATGTACCGCATACATAAATTAACTGCCTTACCATTTAAATGTTATATAAAGTGGTGCCAAGCTGAATTAACCCTATGGAAAACTTTGAAGATATGTCTGTTCAGATAAATTAATTGCCCGATAGAAATGTTCAACCACGGATTTATATTACTATTGTAATATTATTATAAATTTGAAATTCAAAGTTTGATATATCTGCCAATATTTTCAGGCTTGAATTGCTTGAATTGCTGCATTTGTATTTCTTTTTAACAAGCACTGTCATCTTAAAGAGTATGAAAACTGAAAACAATGAGGGACTTTAGTGAATAACCTCCCCTGAGTACTCCCTATAAATAGGTAGGTCCTAAGCTATTGGATTACTCGGACTTTATCGCCTATTTCTTTGAACCAACCAAAATAATTAGGGCTAATTATGATCATTTGTAATAATCAGATTAAATTTTGCGATAAGGTGTATAACCCTTTGACATGAATGAAACATTTTTTGCTTAAGGTTTACATATTTGTTGATGCATGTTGAAATAATTGATTAAGACATATCAACCTGTCTTACATAAAACTCAACGATAAAATCAAAAGATTCCAAATATTTGGACCTACTTACATTTTGGTTTACTTCGGTTTTTATCAAGGGAAGATAATCCACTAAAGTCCCTCATTGCATTTATTTACTATATAATTATAGTACATAGTATATCAAATACTACGCTCCCTTCGCAGCTCACTGAATACACTCACGTTACTTCAGAAATTGAGCGAAAGTGGAACATTCTACCGATGCGCGGGAGAGTAATCAAATACCTGAATACATATCTAAATTAAATTGTATATTGCATTACACCTTTAAATGATAGTGAAAGATCCCTCTTGAAATGTAATTATATACTATAGCATTTTACATAATTATTTTTTTCAGGTTAACCTCGGAGCTTAGTTTACAAGACATGTCAGTGTATATAATTCTTTAAGTTGGAAGACACAAAGTTTGCAAGTAATGGCTTCTTATAGCCCTAAACTTTTAGAAAAGAAATACAATAACTGGGTTAAATCTCAGTTAGCAGTGTTGTTTACTAAAGAAGGTATTGAACCTTTTGTTTGCAATGAAATCAAACAATTCCAATTGAAATGCTTAGATGATATATGTTATAAAAATGGACTATTTAGTGGGACTTTGTGTTCGAATTGCTGTACGGAAAATGTTATTAAATGTCCAACAAATAGAATATGTAATGTTGGACGTGGAAAATGCAGTTATCATCGAAATGCTGCAACAAGGTATAATCCTGCCGGCTGCCCTAACAAGATATGTCATAATTTCACAACTGAGATACAGAATGCGCATAGGTACTCTGGTCCATCTTACAAAAACACTGATGCTTCACAGTGGTGTAGTAGTTTCTGGGAAGTGGCGAAATGCTTCATGCCTCCAGATGGGTATAAAGATAAAACATCTGCAGCAGAAACAGACTTCAATGGTATAATCAGCGTTATTCTCAATTACAAAGACTTCCAGGGGAAAATACATGAAAACCTCAATAATAAGACGAATATGTTTGAGGAGGTAAACAATATTTAGATACTATTTATGTAGACTTGTGTTTGGTCCTTAGTTACCAAAAAAAGCAAGAATTGTATATTTCAGTGATCTAAAGTAAGATACAACAGTATTGTATGATATATATAATACCCTTAGATTGTTGTTATGCTTTCTGAAAATAAAGCACATCGTTACATAGGGAAATGACGGTAAGAAAGATTAGTAGGAGAGTATAAAGAATTTATTCTGCTTGCAACGTCTGTATTTTTAAGATTTTTTACTTTCTGAGAAATTTCAAACTTAATTTAACAGAAGTATTACCACCAAGTGTGAGATACATTTTGAGATGGTTTCGTGATAAGAAAATATACAGGGCGGAATAGTGATTTTTAACCCCAAATTTATGTGCTGAATATAGAGAAATGATCTTCAGTAGTCATCAACTTCTTATCTTGTCATAGGGATTAAACCAAATTCAGCTTTTGTGCATATCAATTGTTTTTAGGTAAATTGTGGCCCATTGCATTTTTTCTTTTTGTTAGATATTTCCTTGTAATCAAGCACTCCTATATTCCTCAGTAATTTGTCACGAAGTGTCTATTTTTGAAACAATTTTTATATCGATTTTGATATCAAAATCGTATTAAAGAGGGGTACTGGTACGTAACACTACAACAGAGCTTCCATTTAAGAACGTAAAAGTTCTGTCAAATTTCCGTCAATTTTATGAAATGTGATTTTTTGGGGTTAAATTAGCTCACCTGAAAAGTACATGCATTTATTTGAATAAAGTACATCAATAAAATCAATAAAAATCAATTTCCCGATCTAATTTTATATTGAAATGAACAAAATAACTAAAATTTAAATTGGAAATCATCATATTTTTGACGGACGGTACTCCCAGCTTCTTCACCAGGTCGGATATATACTCGCATTTTCGAATAATATTGGAAGTTTTATTTCAACAAAGACAATTTATTGTTGGGGTATGTATTGCCTTGCATTCTATTTGATTAGTTTATGTGTTTTTCAATTATTTTGCAAAATAAAGGAATTAGAATAATGTAGATGATGAACAATGAATGTCTGTCAAAAAAGCAACGTTCGCAAAAAACTGTCCATCGACTCGGTTATTGTGTGATTATGTATTGGGTGGGGATTCAAAGTTAGTGTTAAACTTGGTACTTTCTGGTTTTACAGGTGGTTTCTTAAGTTTTGAAGCCATAACCAGAAATTTTATTGAAAAAAGGTTGCGATCGTAATTTCTGTCAATTTTAGTGAATGACGTTCGCACATTTGTTCCTCAGTTTATAGCTGTTACTTCCCTTTTTAGCGTAGTAACAAGAAACTACGATTAAATCTGTACTGTAAGTATCCGAATGCAAAAACATGGCCGAATTGAGACGCTCGATTACATGATCCAAATTATTTTGAGTAAGTTTGTGTCTGTCAAGTGTTTTAAATGTTGACGATAGCAACAATAAGTACATATAGATATTTTTATATATTTTAAAGAAGAGAAAACATATTAAAGTCGAGTTGTATGCAGGAAATAGACGAATACACGGGACGTCTACTGCTTCCAATGACTGATTACGCTTAAAGCTGTTGCGAATGTCATTTTTTTGACGGACATTCTTGTTGCATACGTCATTTATCGACATACACAATTGGTGCTATCGTCATTCTTTGACGGCTGTTAATGATGCGATCGTCATATTTTTGACAACTGTCAATGTATTGACATAATAAATCTACATGTAAACATTGTAGTGTCAGTAATACTAGGGAGTGAGAGATGGATTGAGTTGAATTACAGTCAAATTGGCCCCAAGTCAGATCGGCCCCAAGTCAGATCGGCCCCAAAATAGTCAAATCGGCCCCAAGCAAAATCGGCCTCAAGTCAGATCGGCCCCATTTTTTTTTCTTTGTTCATTTTCTTATTTAAATGTTGTTAAAAAAAATGTGTGGATTGGAATATCAAATGACTAACAATGGATTACATAGAAAACCAGAACAAAACATAATAATCAATATAATTTATTGTCTGAGTATAACATTTATCTTCACTGTACTAAACTATTTATTGTCTATAAACATATGAACAGTATGTAAATGTCACTTTTCATGTAATTGTCACTTCTCAAGCAAAGGTATAGTGGAACCCCATGTATCGTGCTATTCATTGTATCGATCTATTCACAAATCTTTAGATTTTTTGCAAAATACGTCACCTACTGATTGTTAACATTTACAACAGTGTCACGAAAATCTTTCGCATTTATTTTTGTACAGTAAAATGATCAAAAACATGTTTCCAGTACCGTAAGACGCTGTAGATAATAAATAGACTTATAAATAATATGTTCTTATTAAAAGTACATTTACTGTCTGTTAAAAGTTCCTAAATTTATGCTGACATTTTAAAACAGACATCTATGTTATTAATTGACTAATTTATCTAACATAAAGATGGTTAATGTTTCCCAAACTTTGACTAACTGAGCGATTCTCACAATGCATCGATATAATGACGTGACCTAATTCTTCAACCTGTTTGACATGTCTGTAAATATCCGTATATTCCAAAGCTAAAAACTATATATCAGTGATGTTTGCCAAGTAAATATTATGGCAAAAGGATCAAAATAAATGATACAAATTAAATATTCAGTGAGATTTGATTTTTTTAAATTCAGTTGTGATTTATGGGTAAATAGATCGATACAACGGGGTTCCAGGCTAAACTATGAATAACTTGCCTTATTACAAATTAATGCTTTCTGTTTTCTCATTTATATGTCTTTAAAAGTTATGTTTCTACAAGTTTGCAGAAAGGTATACCTAAAAATTCCGAGTAATGATATATGTAGGAATACTTAATATTTACTTTATATGTAAAAATCTTGTTTGTTTGCAGTGACTCGAAGCATTTGAAGACTTGTGGCGATGATTTGGCGGACAGTTTGATTGAAGACATTGGTATACCTGCTACCAAGCAAAGGTAAATTATGAATAGTAAATGAAACAATATCTCTTTGTATACCCACCCTATAAAATGCCCGGCATGATGGTGCGGTGGTAAGTGCACTTGTTTTTCATTTTGAGAGTTGTAGCTTTGATTCTCGGTCAGGCCATTTCTCTCTGACCAATTGATAAAAGTCCTTGTGTCTTAAGTCTTTCATCTCGCACCTCTGTTTCAAGTGAGGCAGAAAAAGAGGTGATTAATATGTCTAAAATGATATGGAGAGTGTGTGCACAAGTTAATTTTTGAATCAGTTTTTAAAGGCATGGTTGTCAGTTTTTAAAGGTCTACATTTCAACAACTTTTCATGCAGGTACCCTGTAGGAACTAACCTTCTCATCAGAAATGGATCAGAAAGTTTTAATGCTGTTGTAAGTAGTAATGTTTTAACAGTTTGGTTAAATTCAGTACACAAAAAAAAGGCAATGCAAACTAGCAAATTCGTCAGCTGTCTGTCAAAAGGTGCAATCAGTATTTTTTTTCAATTTTTCTGGAAATGGACAAAGATTTATCAGCGTTTATAAGAAGCTTAAGCAATTAGTACTGGCTTTGTTCTTCAATGCATTACTTTTGTTTGGCCTGTATTGTGCTGTTCCATTTTTGTTACTTTGGAAGTTATGTTTTTAAAAAAAATTGTTACTTGTGTGTTAAAAAGTTGTTTTTTTTGTCTTCATCACATTTAATATATGGTTAAAACCCAATATAAGGCACTCTTGCTGACAAGATTTGCAGTCAGATATCAATCTCCGAGTTCATGAGTTTAAGCCTTAGCCATACAACATGAGTTTTAATTCCCAGCCATATAACAGTATTTCAAGCCCCAGCCATATAGCATTTATTTAATAAAGATTAATTATTAAATAATTTTTATAATACTGCATGTTTGTAACGTCGCTTTTCATTGGATAATCTTGACGTTTATATAGTGTTTTATACACGTGACACAGATATTGTTGATTAATAAAGAAATCTTGCTTTATTCCTCTAAAAATGATCCTTGCTAGCGATTTGGGTTATATTTTACAAACAGCCATTTATATAGGGCCATATAACCTGTCAAAAATCTTTATAACTAATAATATAGCCTTACTATTCAGGTAAAGCAGTTGTCTGTTCATGTGCAAATATTATTTGTTTATACATGTAGTGTATATGCATTTTTAAGTCTTTTCTTCCGGTTATTATTGTGATGATATGAAGCAACATTTGAATGTCAATCAGCTTGACTTCATTACCAGTTGTGAATACTTGGTAAATACATTTGATTAGCTCATTGAGTCCAGTTTGACCTCTTTGATAGATACTGGTAATTGATTGTTATTGGTGCAACAAGTCATTGATTGTACATCATTTTGCAGGTTGTTCAAACCCATGAGCTGCACAGAGAGGAGAAAGTCTATGGATTGTGGGTCCAGTTCTATAAGAAAGGAAAGCGACAATTATAGACATTGGAGGAGAAATCTTTCTTTCTTTGTTGGGAGGATATCATTAAACAACTTGCTAAACCTTTACTGTCTATGCATGGATCTAGATTATACTACAAATTTTGAGTGTTTGGTGTACAGTTACACTTAATAGCCCATCAGAAAGGCCGACATGGTGACTGGTGCTTTTACATCCAATTTGGTGTAGACTGTTTTCATACTTTCTTACAAAAACTGTTAGAAATATAATATATTTTTATGCCACCGCAGCATCTGCGATGCGGTGGCATATAGCGATTCACCTGTGTGTGTGTGCGTGTGTGTGTGTGTTTGTTTGTTTGTTTGTGTGTGTGTGTGTTATATAGATTATATAGTGAACTTAAAAAATCTTCTTGTGAAAAACCACTAGTCCAATTTCAACCAAACTTGGCAGGATTGATCCTTGGGTGAAGCGCTTCCAAAGTTGTTCAAAGAATTTCATTCCATGCAGAAATCTGGTTGCCATGGCAACCAAAAGGAATTATAAGAATAAATTAAAAAAATCTTCTTGTAAAGACCCAAAAGGCCTAGAGCTTAGATATTTTGCATAAGGCATTGTCTGGTAGACCTCTACCAAGATTGTTCAAATTATAGCCCTGGGGTCAAAATCGGCCCCGCCCCGGGGTCATTGATTTTCACTATATATAGATATAGTAAAAACTTAAAATACCTTCTTGTAAAGACCCAAAAAAGCCTAGAGCTTAGATATTTTGCATAAGGCATTGTCTGGTAGACCCTTACCAAGATTGTTCAAATTATAGCCCTGGGGTCAAAATCGGCCCCGCCCCGGGGGTCTTTGATTTTCACTATATGTACATTTAGTAAAAACTTAAAATACCTTCTTGTAAAGACTCAAAAGCCTAGAGCTTAGATATTTTGCATAAGGCATTGTCTGGTAGACCTCTACCCAGATTGTTCAAATTATAGGCCTGGGATCAAAATCGACCCCGCCCCGGAGGTCATTGGTTTTCCTAAAATGTATATAGTAAAAACTTATAGTAAAAACTTTAAAACAATTTCTTCTAGCAATTGACAAATGCTAGAGGTTAGATATTTGGCATGAAACATTGTGAAGTGAACTTCTAGCAAGATTGTTCAAATTATAGCCCTGGGGTCAAAATTGCCCCCGCCCCGGGGGTCATTGATTTTCAAATATATACATATAGTAAATAAAAAAAAATCTTTTTGTCTGAAGGTACAAGGCTTAGAGCTTTAATATTTGTTAAATGATATCATCTATAGGTACTCTACCAAAGTTGTTCAAATTTTGCCTCTAGTGTCAAAATTAGCCCCGCCCAGGGGCCATAGGTTTCCTTATATGTATATAGTTAAAACTTAAAAAAATCATCTTCTCTAGATTTACAAAGGCTAGAGTTAAGATATTTTGCATGAAACATTATGTAGTGAACCTCTAGCAGGATTGTAAAAATTATAGCCCTGGGGTCAAAATTGGCCCCATCCCCAGGGGTCATTGATTTTCACTATGTACATATAGTAAAAAATTAAAAATCTTCTTGTCTTAAGGTACAAGGCTTAGAGCTTTGATATTTGGTATATAGTATTATCTATTGGTCCTTTACTAAAGTTGTTTTAATTATGCCCCTAGTGTTAAAATTGCACTGCCCCAGAGGCGATAGTTTTCCTTATATGTATAAAGTAAAAACTTGAAAAATCCTCTTCTCAGAATTGAAAAATCCTCTTCTCTGAATTGACAAAGGCTAGAGGTTAAATATATGGCATGAGACTTTGCGAAGTGAACCTTTACCAAGATTGTTCAAATTATAGCCCTGGGGTCAAAATTGGTTCTGCCCCGGGGGTCATTAATTTTCATTATGTACATATAGTAAAAAAATAAAAAATATTTTTGTCTGAAGGTACAAGGCATAGAGCTTTGATGTTTGCTATATTATATATATCATCTATAGGTCCTCTACCAAAGTTGTTCAAATTTTTCCCCTGGTGTTAAAATTGGCCAGGCCCAGGGGCAGTGATTCTCATTATGTACACATAGTAAAAACAGAAAATAAAACAAATGTTTTCTGAATGGGAGAAAGCTACAGCTTAGATATTTGACTTGAAATGTTGTTTGGTGGACCTGTATCAAGATTGTTTTGAATTAAACCCTTGGGTCCAAAATTTTGCCTTGCCCAAGGGGACAGTGACCTACTTTCTTGTCCTTTGATGTACAGCAATGAAATTTTGACCATGTGCACAGTTTTAGTTGTAAAATTGAATTTTGATATCAGGTGACCTAGATTTTGATGATGTGACCTACTTTCTTGTCCTTTGATGTACAGCTATGAAATTTGAACCATGTGCACAGATTAAGATGTAAAGTGAACTTTGATATCAGCTGACCTAGATTTTGACAAAGTGTCTTACTGTGTTGTCCTTTGATGTAGTCATGAAATTTAGGCTGTTTGAAATATGACCTTCACCACCAAATTCACTAGACTTGAGTGCATTGATATATTCCTACTCTGATCTTTTATTGAGTTAACAACAGATTTAACCACTAATCTGATAAGAATTAGATAGGTCAGGGATCTATGCATTATGACAATCTACAAAATTGAATAGAAACAAAAAAAATCTGTTCCTACACTACTATTTAGTGTTGTATTAATGCGGTGGCATAGCATTTTTCTCAAATGCAATCTTGTTTGAAAAGTTTCAATAGCCATTGTCAGATTATTTTGTAAAATACGTTCTTTAGTGCCTAGAACAGTTGATGACCAGTGTTTAGACAGTTAATTTCGGATAATGTCCAAATAAATTTACATAATTTACTTGTTTGCTCTTAGAAAACTTTTACTTGTTGTCATTTGTTTTCTTGTATCCATTGCGAAAAAGTACTTTAGAAATTGTGAAAGAACATTTGTTCCGTCCAAAAATGATGCTAGCAACAATTTGTTCCGTCAAAAAATGACGTTTAGCAACATCATCAAAAATGAATAAATCTGTATCTGGCCTGTTCCCTGCAGAGATAGTACTTCCTTTACATACAGTTTTCAATCTTTTATTACTTAGAATAAAATGCTGCTAATTATAATAAAGAGAATGCTTAATTTTTCCAATTTCTGAATGTTGTGAACGTAAAAATATCCGTCAAATATTCTGTCAAATAATGACGTTAGCAACATGAAATTTAAAACATGATTAAAACTCAAAATACATCTGCTATAATTTTTATTTTCATGTTTTTGACCTAATATAATAGCAATCTTATCATATATATTAAAAAAACTGCAATTATTTTATATGTACAAAAAAATATCCTTGGGAGCTATTTTGACGGAAATTTTATGTTCTTAAATGGAAGCTGTCAACATTATTAATACTCCCGGGGACATATCGATGGCTGAACGCAATACTGGTCTAACTTGATTTTTTTTCAAAAATGACTTTTTTGCATATTTTAGCCTAATTGCATGAAATACATCAGTAAATAAAATATTAGAAATAATTGTGAAATTTTATGGGTTTTATTTACCACTTGGCATTTTGCTCTATCTCAAATGTGAGTATAACTTAAATGCAACAGAGAGCTAACTCAAGTTAGAACTGTGTTGCATTAATCAAAATTTACTTATTGGATGATAACACTGTACTAACTCCAGTTAGCACAGTGTTGCTGTTAAATTTCAATACAATAAAAATCAGTATTGTTATATTTGCAGGTATTAAGTTAGGTCTGGCATATTCTTAAATACTTATTTCTACATTTTACCCATTTTTGTTGCCAAAATTGCACAATTGTAAATCCAAGGCTCTTAATTAATTCTATTTTGTTTTCAAGGAACAGTTATAAGTTTAAAATTGCTATATTATCTCTACATTGTCATATAAGATTGAAATAAAAAAAAAAAAATAAATAAAAGCAAATTAACTTTTCAAAAAGATTTATTATAATATTTAAATCATTTAATTGATGAAAATTGATGTGTTGATGATAATTATTTACAATAAAATTTGTGTTGTTTTTTGTTGTTCTTGTTTTTTTATTTAATCATAGTGATCTATTAATACTTATGAAACAAGATCTCCCACCCTCTAAAAATTTCAATATTTTATAATTATTAAAAACAATTTGCTTCTTAAAGGGACTTCTATTTTGGCATCATGGGAGTTGAGATTTATGTACAATTTGATGAAAGTCTGGACAAATATTACTTTGCTTAAACTTTCAGATAATTTGCTAACTTTTTTCGAGAGCAATTATGTGAACAAAAAAATGATCAGATATTGAAAAGCATATTAATGCAGCTTTAAACTCAAATTATATACTAATAGAATCATGATAAAATTTTCAATTTAGTTAAGTATAATTTCTAGATATTTCTTGTGTAACTTTATGTGGCCCGAGTTAATTTATTTCAGAAATTCAAATCTTAAGTTTTTATGCTTTTGGATCTCAGTGAAGTGTCTATAAGTATCTTTATGTATAAGGCTTGTAATCATTTGAAAAAAATTTTTGGTTTGGTTTGGTTTGGCACACCAACACAACTGAGGTCATATTTTGCTGAAACAGGAAAGATTTTTTCTTGCATATCAGATAGGATTATCCACTGTTTTCACCGGTGCTAGAAAAACCTTTCTTGCATATCAGACTGGCGTTTCCGTGAGTTTTACCCATACCAGAAATTTCATCTGGCATGGGGGGTGCCAGATGAGTCGCTTGCTGTACAATGGCACGCTTAGGATGACGTCATTTTGCCGTTATGAATAAAGTTGTAATTCATACGCTGTTGTAGAAAGTAGTTACAATTGTAATGATATAAATTTTCATTGAAAGTAAAGATAAAGAATTTAAAATTTAATGGAATATGGTAGAATATGCAAGAAAAAATATCTGACATGTGTTTGCGGTTCGGATGGGAATATCTGTCCCTCGGTCACCCGCCCATGGGCGGGTCACCTTGGGACGGATATTCCGGTCCGAACCGCAACATGTGACAGATATTATTAGTCTTACATCCGCCATGTAAGACAAGTCAATGTTTTTAAATGATGTCATTCCCAAGCACCTTTTATGAATGAATTGTGTTCTAATGATGACATCATTTTGCCTAAAGTCATATGCTACTATAAGAGAAAAGTGCTAAATGAAAGTATAAGTTGTCGTTATTTCTTTACGAAATATCACTGATATGTAATCTGCAAGAAACAAAATCAAACACAAGCTGTTGTCATAGACAGGAATATCTATCTCTCAGGTAACTGTGTAGTGGAAACTTGTGTCTCTTTACCGCCATAAAAAATTACCCTCAAGTTAGATATTATTGTTATTTAAATTCCTTATAGGCTAAGTAAATTCCTAAAAAATATAAGCTAACCTTGGATGTTACAAACTTGAAGCAACAGAATAATATTTAGTGGGGCCAATGCTGACAAAGAGGGTTATAATGGAGACAATGCTTGCGAAATCAATGATGGGACAATACTGGTGATATAGTAAATGGGGACAATGCTGGTGATATCATAGTAAATGGGGACAATGCTGGTGATATGAGGGTTAGTTGGGACAATGCTAGAAATATTATAACTAGTGGGGACAATGCTGGGGATATCATAGTTAGTGGAGACAATGCTGGTATATGAGGGTTAATGGGGACAATATTGGTTATATTATAGTAAGTGAGGATTATGCTGGTGATATTATAGTTGTTGGGACAATGCTGGTGATATTATAGTTAATGGGGACAATGTTGGTATTATAAGGGTTAGTGGGGACAATGCTGGTGATATTACAGTAAGAAGGGACAATGTTGGTATTATAAGGGTTAGTTGGGACAATGCTGGTGATATTTTAGTTTATAGTGAGGACAATGTTGGTATTATAAGGGTAGTGGGGACAAAATTGGTAATATTATAGTAAGTGGGGACTATACTGGTTATGTAAGTGCTGAGGATGACAATGCTGGTGATAAAAGTGTGATTGATGACAAAACTGATGTAATAAGGTCTAATTTGGTGGCATTGCTGCTTATATGGGTGGTGAGGAAGATAATAGTGGTGAGATGAGTACTCAGAATAGTAATGTTGATTAATTAGGGCTAGTGGAGACAATGCTGTTTATATAAGAGCAGAGGATGATGATGGTGATAAAAATGCTGTTAATCATTTTGAAGGTGAAATTAGGGTTTTTGATATCATTATGCTGGTGATGAGTGCTGGCAAGTGGAGAATGGTTAAAATGATGGCTTATGTAATATAGAAAATAGTTATTAAATGGGAAAAATATTAGATAAAAAAGTAAGAATAATGATAGATAAAAGAGAAATGAAATGAATTACTGTAATAGGAATATGGGAAAAAATTATGTTTAAAAATCTAACAAAAAATTGAGTATAACAGATGATGACAAAGGAAGGTTGACAAAGCTATAGATACAAGTGCCATGCCAAGTTAAATTACAAAGAGAGGCAAATTTTTTTTTCTCTGGCAACTTGGAGTTTAGTTTATGCAAACTGTTCCTAAAAATAACATTTTACTTGAAATTCTGACTACATAAATAAACTTGAAAATATAAATGAAGATTCAGTAGGCAAAAATAATGTTAGTTTTGAATCAAATTGCCTGTGTTTTTAGAGTTGCGAGTTTTATATGCATGCTTCTATTTTTCAGTTATGAACATGTGCTTCAATTTTAATGTTACATTGAATAATTCTTTATATAAAAAAAAATCTTATCTTGTCTACAAAACATTCATTCCGAACTGAAACTTTATAATTAGATTTTTTTTAAAATAATTTTATGTGATAAAACAACTGACTTTTAAGATTTCTAGTATGTTATGCAAAATTAATAATTGTCAATTTTTTGTAAATTAAAATGTCGGTTTCCGTAGAATAGTTGTTTTCTTTTAAAAATATGGTTAAAGTTATAGCTTTTTTCCATTATATTATCCTATTTTTTCAAACATAGCACTTATTGATTATTCTTTTAGCCTCACTGAACCCATTTTGTAAATGCAACATAGGGCTAAGTCAAGTTAGACCAGTTTTGCAGAAAATTTATCATTGAAATTTGGTGATTTATAGATGGAAAACTGATCTAACTCATAATTTTTCAAATATCTTTTTTATTTACCAATATTAATTTTTGAAACTCCTTTTAAATAAAATTTTAACTTATATGGATATAAAAATCTAAAAAAAATAACAAAAATGTCCAATTTATAGAATTAATGAAGTTTTTATAGCCTCCTTGAAATTTTGTAAAAATCAAATTAGACCAGTGTTGCGTTCAGCCATCGATATGACAACGACCCTTCGCAGACGGCAATGGTAAATGCAACAAGCGGACCACTCATCTAGCAGACCACTCCTCTATCAAACCCTCCCCTAGCAGACCACACCTCTAGCTATGACATTTAAGCTCAACACAGCTCTTATCGTGTTTGTAATTCATTATTTATACAAGTCCTAGTAAGTATTATTTTACTACATGTATAACGTAACAGTTTCTTACACAGTAAACGTATATATTTTATACTCAACCTATAGGTTTTAAGTAAAAGTAAATAAAATTGTTTTTCAATTTTGGCCAGGCAAGAGAAATTGGAAGAAAAGTGCGACATTCTTCAACACTTGAAGTAGAGGATACAGATCTTCAAAACTACTTCAAACTATTACAGAAACTACTTTCTGATCAAGTATATTTAGCTACAGACACGCATGCGCAGAATGCTAAAAAGAAACTGACAGAGGTAAACATCTATACTTCTACTATTACTACTTACTACTAATTCTTACTACTACAATTACAACTGCTACTTACTTCTGCTACTTACCCCTTCTACTGCTACCGCTACCACTTCAACAACCACTACCACTACCACCACCACTACCACCACCACCACTACTACCACTACAACCACTACTACCACTACCACCACTACCACCACCATAACTACCACTACTACTACTACTACTACCACCACCACTACCACTACTTATTCTAGTGCCACTGCTTTTACTAATTATACTACTACTACTACTACTACTACTACTACTACTACTACTACTACTACTACTACTATTATTATTACTACTACTACCACTGCCACAACTACCACTACTACTACCACAACTACCACTACTTCTACTACTACTACTACTCATTCTTCTTCTTCTTAAACTTCTTATGCTTCATCTTCTTCTTACTACTACAACTTCTTCTTACTACTACTACTTCTACCATTACAACTGTAACTTGCTACTGCTACTTACTACTGCTACTTACTAATACTACTACTACAATTACTACCGCTTCTTTGTACTGTTACTACTACTACTACTACAACTACTACTACCACTACCACCACTTTCACTTCCACTTCCACTACCACTACCACATTTTTAGCTCACCTGTCACAAAGTGACAGGGTGAGCTTTTGTGATCGCTTTTCGTCCGGCGTCCGTCCGTCGTCCGTCCGTCCGTAAACTTTTACTTTAAATGACATCTCCTCATAAACCACTAAGCCAATTTCATCCAAACTTCACAGGAATGTTCCTTTGGTGGTCACCTTTAAAAATTGTTCAAAGAATTTAATTCCATGCAGAACTCTGGTTGCCATGGCAACCGAAAGAAAAAACTTAAAATATCTTCTTTTAAAAAAACATAAGAGCTAGAGCTTAGATATTTGGCATGAAACATCTTCTAGTGAGTGTCTACCAAGTTTGTTCAAATAAAAGCCCTGGGGTCAAAATTGGCCCCGCCCCGGGGGGTCATTGATTTTCCCTATATGCATATAGTAAAAACTTAAAAAATCTTCTTTTAAAGAACCCAAAGAGCTAGAGCTAAGATATTTAGCATGAAACATGTTCTAATAGGTGTCTACCAAGTTTGTTCAAATAAAAGCCCTGGGGTCAAAATTGGCCCCGCCCCGGGGGTCATTGATTTTCCCTATATGCATATAGTAAAAACTTAAAAAATCTTCTTTTAAAGAACTTAAAGAGCTATGGCTAAGATGTTGAGCATCAAACATGTTCTAATAGGTGTCTACCAAGTTTGTTCAAATAAAAGCCCTGGGGTCAAAATTGGCCCCGCCCCAGGGGGTCATTGATTTTCCCTATATGCATATAGTAAAAACTTAAAAAATCTTCTTTTAAAGAACCAAAAGAGTTAGAGCTAAGATATTTAGCATGAAACATGTTCTAATAAGTGTCTACCAAGTTTGTTCAAATAAAAGCCCTGGGGTCAAAATTGGCCCCGTCCCGGGGGTCATTGATTTTCCCTTTATGCATATAGTAAAAACTTAAAAAATCTTCTTTTAAAGAACCTAAAGAGCTAGAGCTAAGATATTTAGCATGAAACATGTTCTAATGGGTGTCTACCAAGTTTGTTCAAATAAAAGCCCTGGGGTCAAAATTGGCCCCGCCCCGGGGGGGTCATTGATTTTCCCTATATGCATATAGTAAAAACTTAAAAAATCTTCTTTTAAAGAACTCAAAGAGCTATGGCTAAGATATTGAGCATCAAACATGTTCTAATAGGTGTCTACCAAGTTTGTTCAAATAAAAGCCCTTGGGTCAAAATTGGCCCGGCCCCAGGGGGTCATTGATTTTCCCTATATGCATATAGTAAAAACTTAAAAAATCTTCTTTTAAAGAACCAAAAGAGTTAGAGCTAGGATATTTAGCATGAAACATCTTCTAATAAGTGTCTACCAAGTTTGTTCAAATAAAAGCCCTGGGGTCAAAATTGGCCCCGCCCCGGGGGTCATTGATTTTCCCTATATGCATATAGTAAAAACTTAAAAAATCTTCTTTTAAAGAACTCAAAGAGCTATGGCTAAGATATTTAGCATCAAACATGTTCTAATGGGTGTCTACCAAGTTTGTTCAAATAAAAGCCCTCGGGTCAAAATTGGCACCGCCCCGGGGGTCATTGATTTTCCTTATATGTGTATAGCAAAAACTTGAAAAATCTTCTTTTAAAGAACTCAAAGAGCTATGGCTAAGATATTGAGCATCAAACATTTTCTAATAGGTGTCTACCAAGTTTGTTCAAATAAAAGCCCTGGGGTCAAAATTGGCCCGGCCCCAGGGGGTCATTGATTTTCCCTATATGCATATAGTAAAAACTTAAAAAATCTTCTTTTAAAGAACCAAAAGAGTTAGAGCTAAGATATTTAGCATGAAACATGTTCTAATAAGTGTCTACCAAGTTTGTTCAAATAAAAGCCCTGGGGTCAAAATTGGCCCCGCCCCGGGGGTCATTGATTTTCCCTATATGCATATAGTAAAAACTTAAAAAATCTTCTTTTAAAGAACTCAAAGAGCTATGGCTAAGATATTTAGCATCAAACATGTTCTAATAGGTGTCTACAAAGTTTGTTCAAATAAAAGACCTCTGGTCAAAATTGGCACCGCCTCGGGGGTCATTGATTTTCTTTATATGTGTATAGCAAAAAACTTAAAATCTAATCTTTGAAAAAACCCAAATAGCTAGAGTTTAGATATTAAGCATGAAACATCTTCTAGTAAGTGTCTACAAAGTTTGTTCAAATAAAAGCCCTGGGGTCGAAACTGGCCCGGCCCCAGGGGTGTCATTGTTTTTAACTGCATGCATATGTGTATAGTAAAAACTTAAAAAAAATCTTCTTTTAAAAAGCTTAATGAGCTAGAGCTTAGATGTTTAGCATGAAACATCTTCTTATGGGTGTCTACCAAGTTTGTGCAAATAAAGCCCTTGGGTTAAATTGACCCTGCAACGTTTGTTGGGGTGGTTTGGGGTTGGGGGGGTCTATATACAGGTGAGCGACCTCAGGGCCATCATGGCCCTCTTGTTTATTATTTAATTCTTATTATTTGTTCATTTTATTTATTATTTATTTTTTGTATTTTTTTTAGCTCACAGGGTGAGCTTTTGTGATCGCTTTTCGTCCGGTCCGTCCGTCCGTCCGTAAACTTTTGCTTTAAATGACATCTCCTCATAAACCACTGAGCCAATTTCATCCAAACTTCACAGGAATGTTCCTTTGGTGGTCACCTTTAAAAATTGTTCAAAGAATTTAATTCCATGCAGAACTCTGGTTGCCATGGCAACCGAAAGAAAAATCTTTAAATATCTTCTTTTAAACAACCCTAAGAGCTAGAGCTTAGATATTTGGCATGAAACATCTTCTAATGAGTGTCTACCAAGTTTGTTCAAATAAAAGCCCTGGGGTCAAAATTGGCCCCGCCCCAGGGGGTCATTGATTTCCCTATATGCATATATAGTAAAAACTTAAAAAACTTCTTTTAAAGAACCCAAAGAGCTAGAGCTAAGATATTTAACATGAAACATCTTCTAGTGAGTGTCTACCAAGTTTGTTCAAATAAAAGCCCTGGGGTCAAAATTGGCCCCGCCCCGGGGGGTCATTGATTTTCCCTATATGCATATAGTAAAAACTTAAAAAATCTTCTTTTAAAGAACCCAAAGAGCTAGAGCTAAGATATTAAGCATGAAACATCTTCTAGTGAATGTCTACCAAGTTTGTTCAAATAAAAGCCCTGGGGTCAAAATTGGCCCCGCCCCATGGGGTCATTGATTTTCCCTATATGCATATAGTAAAAACTTAAAAAATCTTCTTTTAAAGAACACAAAGAGCTAGAGCTAAGATATTAAGCATGAAACATCTTCTAGTGAGTGTCTACCAAGTTTGTTCAAATTAAAGCCCTGGGGTCAAAATTGGCCCCGCCCCGGGGGGTCATTGATTTTCCCTATATGCATATAGTAAAAACTTAAAAAATCTTCTTTTAAAGAACCATAAGAGCTAGAGCTTAGATATTTGGCATGAAACATCTTCTAGTGAATGTCTACCAAGTTTGTTCAAATAAAAGCCCTGGGGTCATAATTGACCCTGCCCCAGGGGGTCATAGATTTTCCCTATATGCATATAGTAAAAACTTAAAAAATCTTCTTTTAAAGAACCCAAAGAGCTAGAGCTAAGATATTTAGCATGAAACATCTTCTAATGAGTGTTTACTAAGTTTGTTCAAATAAAAGCCCTGGGGTCAAAATTGGCCCCGCCCCAGGGTGTCATTGATTTTCCCTATATGCATATAGTAAAAACTTAAAAAATCTTCTTTTAAAGAACTCAAAGAGCTAGAGCTAAGATATTTAGCATGAAACATGTTCTAATGGGTGTCTACCAAGTATGTTCAAATAAAAGCCCTGGGGTCAAAACTGGCCCCGCCCGGGGGGGGTCATTGATTTTCCTTATATGTGTATAGCAAAAATTTAAAAATCTTCTTTGAAAAAACCCAAGTAGCTAGAGTTTAGATATTAAGCATGAAACATCTTTAAGTAAATATCTACAAAGTTTGTTCAAATAAAAGCCCGGGGGTCAAAACTGGCCCTGCCCCAGGGGTGTCATTGTTTTTAACTATATGTGTATAGTAAAAACCTTAAAAAATCTTCTTTTAAAAAACCCAATGAGCTAGAACTTAGATGTTTAGCATGAAACATCTTCTTATGGGTGTCTACCAAGTCTGTTCAAATAAACACATAAAAGCCCTTGGGTAAAAATTGGCCCGGGGGTGGGGGGGGCTATATACAGGTGAGCGACCTCAGGGCCATCATGGCCCTCTTGTTCATTTATTTACCTTTTTCAAATTTTATATTGTATATTTGTATTGTATTTATAATTACAGTTAGAAAATGACACTTTAGTCATTGGTAAAGATGAAGTAAGAAAAGTACTAGACGATGTGGCAAAGGCAATTCAAGAAAAGATGAAGGCTGGATTAGACGAGCAATATGACAGAATTAAACTAGATATGATAAAAAGAAAACAAGAAGATCTTCTATCTCTTCAGTCACAATTAAAAGATAAAGCTGATGCTTCTGTTAAAAGACTGCATGAAGAACGGGACAAAGAAGTTGGGAAAATTCATGAACAAGGAGAAAAAGAACAAGCAGACCTGGCTGCATTAGGAGAGACGTTACAAAAAGCACTGAACATAGCAAGTAAAGACGAGAAAGAAAAAGAATATATTGATTCTAAACAAAGTAAGTGATATTAATCACATAACTTCATTTGTTTTCTATATATAGTACTAAACGTATTTCTTTGTACTTCACCCCTTACAACATATATATATAACCATTGAAACTTCAGTTTTGCACCAGATGATGTTCTAATATCATCAATTCATTAGTTGATCCAATCTTATTATTCTCGTGTTCATTCCCTGAGTCCAGAAATCTGTATCAATGCATATTTTACGTCGCTTTTATCCCGCAAAATATAATCTATTTCAAATTCATTTTATATACCACTAGCCTCGTTGTCTGTGTCAAAAACGTTCATATCTAATATTCATATTGTACTCTAATCTAATATTCATATTGTACTCTAAGTGACTATATCGTAATAGACAGTTTTGTAATACTGAAACGTCATAATTTTTGAGCATGAGTATTTGTATACCGCCCTTCGAAGAAGAGGGGTATATATTGTTTTGCTTATGTCGGTCGGTCGGTGGGTGTGTCGGTCGGTCTGTTGTCGGTCTGTCGGTCTGTAGACCACATTGTTTCCGCTGATAATCTTGAAAACTATATATCACAAAGTCTTTTGTATTTCACATTCTGATTGGGGATAACTAGTAGATCACCCCTATGGGTCACTAAGTCAAAGGTCAAAGTCACAGTGACCTTAAATATTAGAATAGTTTCCGCTGATTATCTTGAAAACTATTAATAACAATGTCTTTATATACCACATACTGATTGATCATAACTAGTAGATGATCCCTATTGATTTTGGGGTCATTATGTCGAAGGTCAAGGTCACAGTGACTCTCATATTTCATGTAGTGATTGGTCATAACTAGTAAATGACCCCTTATTGATTTTAGGGCTACTAGGTCAAGGTCACAGGGACCTGAAATGTCAGAATGTTTTCCGCTGATTACATAGAAAACTTTTCATCACAAAATTTCATGTTCCACTTACTGATCGGTCGTAACTAGAAAATGACCCCTATTGATGTTGGGGTCACTAGGTCAAAGGTTAAGGTCACAGGGGTGCTGTATGTAAGAATGGTTTCCGCTCATTATCTTGAAAACTATTCATCACAAAGTCTTCATGTTTAACATACTGATTAGTCACAACGAGCCTTTTGATTTTGGGGCTACTAGTTCAAAGGTCAAGGTCACAGGGGCGTTAAATATCAGAATGGTTTCCGCTGGTTATCTTAAAAATCTATATATTACAAAGTCTTCATATTTCACATACTAATTGGTCATTACTAGTAGATGACACCTATTGACTTTGTGGTCACATGGTCAAAGGTAAAAGGTAACAGGTGCATTAAATGTCAGAATGGTTTCGCATCATGTTTCTATAACAAAATTACCACTAGTATGAGTCGAGGGCTAGAAAGGGCGGGGGGCATATGTGTTGTTCGACATTATTCGTCTTTTATTCAATTTGTTTTCCCTGAAACATTAGGTGGGAATAAAGTTCGTTAAACATTGCTGTGTACCATACTATTCTAGCCAGCATATTTTATCACAATGCTAATATATGATTACCAATGTCAATACGAGGGAAACAGGGAAAATGCAGAAAAGGAAGGTCAATGTACGTACTTTTGCCAATACGAAAGCATTGATAGGATTTTAAAGAATGAAAGTCGCTATTTTGTTTCAAAAAATAAATAAATAAAAAACATAAAAAATAAATAAAAATACAAATGTCTTTTGACCAAATAACAGGTAAATATGAAATCACCCGATCACGATTATACTAACCATTCCCCAACGATACTGTCCGTCTTATTCCTCCACTTTTTGAAATTTTAATGTGTCATTTATCTGCTGCTGACAGCATTGTTCTGAATGAAATGAAGTTGTTGTTTTAGATTAATGTAGCACAATGCGCTCAAAAGTGAGTTTTGTGATGACAGTGTGTCCGTCTTTTGTCGATGTCAACATTTTCGTACAACAGCTCCTTCGAAACCACTTGATAGATCTTGACCAAATATGCAGACATGATTTTTAGGTCGTCCTAAAAAGTGGTATAAAGTTAACTATAAACAGTTTCAGTCTTGTGCATTAGTAGGTTGCAAAAGATCAAAATAAACTTCAAATATGATCATTAAAAAAAACGTGTTCTCAGAAACAGTAATACCTCGATCGCAGATATGTGACATGTAACATCGCCTTGTTGTCATTAACAAAGGATATATAAATCATGCTCATTGGATGAAAAAATATTTATTTGCCCCCCATAAGGGTTCACCTAACTGATATAGTAAGTGTACACATAAACCATTTAAGTCATCGTTTATGCAACTATAATTCCATAGCTTACATATTTTGCATGTAGCACTGCCTAGTGGATATCTATAAATGTTACGTACGTCATGCCCCTGGGGTTAAAATATCCCACCTTTGTTTAGTGGCGTTGCTTAGTTTACATATACTTAAATAATAAATCATCTTCTCTGGGTTTAGATATTTAGATGAAGCATCATCTTGTAGGCAAGTAAGACACTTAGGCCATTAAGATGACTTCTAGACCCCTTGACACTCCTACCACTTTTTAAATGACTTTCCGACCCCTAGTGGCTAAGACTTTCCGACTTTCTTTAAATTGTTTACGTCTACTGAATGTGATGGACGCCTGTTTAATAAAGAAACACCTATAAAGTAGCACTCCTCAAGGCCTTGTGTTCATTAAGAAAAGATCAGCATCAGGATCAAGTTATCCTGATTTTATTTTCATTGTTTTATGTTACTTAGATTAATTGTGTTTTGCTAGATTTAAATGGTAAATTTTCAAAATGTAAAAAATGCTGTTTCGCAAAGAAACCAAACAATGGTTTGATAAAATCAACATTAAACAAAACAAATACCAAAATATTCGGATCAAAATAAAGATCAATTTTAGGATCAGGATCAATATTTGGATCAACTGTAAAATGCCCGTATCTTGCAGAAAAAACAATAAATTTCATTAACTTGCCATTGCAAGTCCAGTTTAAATTTTTCAAATTAATATTAATCTATGAGGATAAACAATGAAGAAATTATTAAAGTTTTTAGATTTGATCCTGATCTTGATCCTGATCCTTAAATCTTTGTGAACATGGGGCCACATGATAACAGAAACAAATACCGTCTTGCTAATATATTAAAATGACACTTCAAAATGATTATAGTTTAACATTTTTGCCCTGAAAACAATTAGTTAGCTTTTCTGCCAAACGGGATATACCTTCTTTTTTTACAATTTAACTACGGAATTTATTCGTCTTGGTTTCTGTTTAGTACCAGGACAATATCGCGGCTTGTGACCGGAACGCACAGAATTCGAGATCGTATCAAACATAGAGGGAAACAAATAAACTGCTTTCGTTTTGATATTTGTAGTAACTTGCTGCACTCAAAATTATAATTTATTAATTATACCATATCGATTTAAACTTTATGAAAGAACATTAATATTCTACACCGAGCGTACCGGATTCCGGGATTTTTCCGAACCACTGTTGTGACACGTCAAAATGTTGAATGAATTAACTTTTCGTAATTATACTGGCTACGCAGTAGATAATGCAAAGAAGGAACACAATAATTATAGTGACGCTTTTGTCAAAATTCTTTCTTCAATTAAGATGTCAGTAATAATAGATTTACACATTAAACCTAACCAGACCAGTATAAAAAATTAACCTTTTACTTGATTTTTTTTTTTCATTTTATCATCTTGAGTCCAGGGGCTTTAAACAAGATCTACTCCTTAATTATTTTGAAACTCTATTGCAATGATCCTTGAATAGATTTCTATAAAACAATGGCCACAGTTTTGGTATGTTGATCAATTTGGCCGCCATAACTAAAAATAGAAATTAAATATAAATGACATCTTTTCTTTAACTTACGCGTAGATTTTTCAGGTACTCTATAACTAATTGCTCAAATGGTTTCGTTCTACTGATCAAGATGGTGGTTACAGCTACATATATGATAATATGAACACAAACAATCTAACTACAGTGTTGTTTATGTAACATGCGCTTAAAGAGTACATATATGATTGTGATAACTTTTTTTTTCATACCCCTCCTCACGTTTAAGGTATTTACCGCTTTATGTCAACCCAGAATTACTGTCTTTTGGGTGGCATAACTTGGATATCAGCTCTGTTAAAGCCTTAAAGTGTGATTAAATGCAGTAATTCGTTACGATATTGTATCCCGTGCACATCACATAGTAAGTCGTGCCTACGACTTAGTAACATGTGCAATTCACTTAATGACTCGTGCACACAACTTAGTATCTTGCGCGCACCACTTTATTATCTTATGCGCTGACTCAGTAACACGTGTGCACGAGATAAAAAGAACAAATTTATGTCACCTCCGTGCCACCGTAGTTTTCTCTTTGAACTTTAAAGTTATATACTTAGAAACCTTACATACTTTGGCTCATATCATAATAGATCTTCCTTTACTGTGTCCAGTATATGATTAGTCTAGAGTGCTGTCTTCAACAATATAGAATAGATTAGAAAGGCTAAATGTATAACGGATGTTTAATCATAATTGATAAAATTTTAATTTATTTAAAATCAATACAAGTATCATGTTAAGAAAATATATTATATACATTCTTAGACTATTAAAATGTATTAGCTTATTTGTTTGTTGGTAATGAGTTTAATACATGTGATAGTTGGGACAGTTGAATACCACGGCTCACTGGGTTAAAGGTTAAGATCACAAGGGCATTGACTTTTCTGTCTTCATTTTGGCATGGATGTTGATCAAGAACATTAGGTGATCCCTATTGATTTCGAAGTCACTGGGTGACAAGGCCAAGGTCACGGGGTTCTTTACAACTATAAGCTAGTCTGCTCAAATGCTTAAAAATGCTTGTTCACAGTGAGTGTATTGATTTAGACTTTTTCCACATTTGAAGCATATAATTATGTTCTCAAATATTCATCATAAAACACCACCAGGCAAAGCTGTATGAATAGGGTGGGGGTATTCAAGTCATGCAGTCAAAGGCAAAGGTCACTTTGATCTTTGCTACTAAAATCATGTAGAATACATCACTTAGCAATGCACTGGCTTACTAACCTCAGATTTGACAGGGAGGTTTTCCTTAACCCATTTGCGCCTGTTGTCTACTTTTGTAGACACTAGCAGTTATCAGTACACTAGGACCTAATTATGAGCGCACATTTGTTTATCATTGTAATTCTATACTTGTTGTCATGATAAGCGTTAATTGGACTATTTTGCTAGACAAAATGCAGACCACTACGTTATTTGAAGTGTGTTTTCAACAAGAATGTGATAAAAATTGCCTTGAAAATATTATTGAAAATGGCTAGCAGAAACAGGTATGTAAAACTTTATATTGTTTTTATTTTATATCATAAAGTATGATTGTTTTATATTGTATAATTATATTTCTGCTCAATTCCTGTTTTATAATTCAGAAATATGTATAAAATGTGTTATGACAGTCAATTTAGATTTTGTCTACAAAAGTAGACAATAGGATCAAATGGGTACGTTTTATCATTATGAAAATATTTTGTTGTTTACAGAAGATACACAGTAAATGAAATCATATCAATGCTTGAGGATGAAGGTAACTTTGAAAGGGCAGATATAAATGTTCAACCACCTCCTGTAGATGAACTGACAGATGAAGATAGTGCAAGTGAAGATGAAGAAGTAGGTTACAACAACCTCAGTGGACGTCAGTTAGACCAACAAGCAACAGCGACAGTTATTCGCCTAGATGGACGTCATGTTGTTGAATTAGCATCAGACTCCGATCTAGTTAGTAATAAATAAATAAAATAAATAAATAAAATAAATAAATAATAAATAGATAAATAAATAAATACGAAGCAAGTAAGTAAATAATGTACAGTAAATCCAGTTGAGAATAAGATTTTTTATATTTATCATATTTTATTTTTCAGGAAACTGACCATTCTTCAGATTCTTCTGATACAGATGAATACGAAGTGCCTGCAAATATTGCAAAAAGACCTCAAGTAAGAATTGCACTACGGGATCCAGCTCCGCGTCCCAAACGACCTTCACCAGTAAAGAGGAAGTGGGAAAATAAAGATCTACCTGAGCAAGATAAAGACAGATTCACTTGGCATGGCTCAAATATAGACACAAGTCGATGGCCGCAAACACCAGATGGCATCTTAAACTTATTTTTTGATGATGACGTGATCAACATGATTGTTGAACAGAGTATAAGATATGCTGGTTCAAAAGGCAACCATTCGTTTTCAACTTCACCCCAAGAACTTAGGATCTTCCTAGCAATTCTGCTTATATCAGGCTATAACACTGTGCCAAGACGGAGACAGTTCTGGAGCCGGGATGATGACGTAAGGAATGAGGCAATAGCTCGTACAATGCCGCGAGACAGATTCGACATATTGGTGCGATATGTACATCTTTGCGATAACAACAATCTTGACAGAGAGGACAAGTTTAGCAAAGTAAGACCACTGCTATGTCTGCTGAATGAGCGCTTCTTGTTATACTTCTTGAAAGAGAAAAACCTTTCAATCGACGAAAGCATGATCCCGTACTATGGGCGACACGGAGCGAAACAGTTTATTCGTGGAAAACCAATTAGGTTCGGTTATAAGATGTGGGCGTTAACGACAGCACTTGGATATGTTTTACAATTCGAGCCCTATCAAGGGGCAAAAGGCCACCAAACCCATGATCCTGGCTTCCTTGGAATGGGCGGAGCAGTAGTTATGGACCTGCTTTCAGAGCTGCAGAAAGATGATGCATACCATCTGACTTTTGATAATCTATTTACTTCCCTGAAGCTCGTGGACCGGCTTACAGATATGGGAATATCTTGCACAGGAACCATCCGTGCCAACCGAATAGAAGATTGTCCTGTCAAAAATGTAAAAGACATGGGAAAAACGCAACGAGGAAACTATGATAAAAGGTATGACGCACACAAAGGTCTGATAGTGGTGAGGTGGAATGACAACAATATAGTGAATGTGGTGTCAAATTGCCATGGAGTTGAACCATTGCAACAAGCAACACGGTGGTCAAAGCAGGCAAAATCTAGGGTGCGCCTTCCGCAGCCATACCTTATAAAGCATTACAACCAGACGATGGGAGGTGTGGACAGGATGGATCAAAATGTTGAGAAGTATCGTATCTCTATCAGATCCAAGAAGTGGTGGTGGCCAGTGTTTATGTATTGCATTGACCTTGCGGTGCAGCAAACCTGGCACATTTACCGTGCTACTGATGCAGGATTGAGGCAACCATTAGATCTGTTAGGTGTCAGACGAGCTCTGGTTACTGTGCTGCTTGCTCAGGGGCGTACACCTGCTGTCAGCCCTGGCAGACCAAGAGGTAGGATGAGGCCATTGTCAAGAAGAATTCCAGACCATATCCGACTTGATGGTAAAAATCATTACGCAGAGCCAGCAAAAGAAGTGCGCTGTTCATTGGGTGGAAAAAAATGCAGGACACAATGTTCCAAATGTAATGTTGGAGTGCACAGGAAATGCTTTGAAATGTTTCACAGTGTTTAGGTATTCATACGATCAAAGCCAAAAGACATGAACAATAATAATTCATATTCAGAATGAATTTCAGAGTGAACACTTCTGTGCCTAATGTCTACTTTTGTAGGAAAAGTAATAGAAAACATTGCCTGTATAAACTTTAAGGATTTTTTCAAGTAAAAGTTATCAAATAAACCAACAATAGGTTATCTGGACATATATTCTATATGTGTTTTACATATACCCATTTGCGCCTGTTGTCTACTTTTGTAGACAAAATATTAAAACACTAAAATAAAAAATACAGTACTTATATTTGAAAAATAAACGGATATATGTTATAACTATATGGTTACTATATGTTTTATACATTTCTTATATAAAAATAAAATTCTGGCACAAATGGGTTAAGCTCTAAATGACCACTGTTGATGCTGCCAAAGCGGTTTACGGGGATACTTACGCCATGGGAATGGCAGTTCTAGTTGTAATTGATTCAAATGGACCTGTACCATACTAGTAACATATTTGTAGTATATCCACAGCAGTTGTTTATCTTCTTAGGGTTGCTTTTTAAGTCACATCGAAACCTTAAATGTCATATGGCGAGTTTTCTGCTTTACAGGTACATTGGACCTCGAGTGTCCCTGTGTGCATTATTTCAGGCACAAGCGGGCACCTTAGTAGAATCATCGACGTATCAAAAGCTAGTTGAATAGCTTGTCTTGTGAAAGAATCCCAAGTGCCTGGCGGTATTCGAACTTTTTGGATGAACGGCAAGTGGCTCGAAGGCATACACTTAACAACACGGCCACAAGCTCCATATCCTGCAGTTGTTGCTTTATCTGATCTGTACAGTGGCAACATAACCGTAAGAGTTTGGGTCATAAATTGCATTTGGATCGTAGAAAAAATCGCATTCCATCAGTAACTTTAAGTACTTGGTTTAGTTGTTTGTTGGAATAGAGAAAATCTCAAATCTCAAATAGCAACTGAGTATATCGCTTCAACGTATTGATGAAAGGCTCTTTCCTTTTTGCATCAATTTTACACCTCAGAATTCGCGCAGCAACGATTCAACCAGATACGGTGGCACAAATGTGACTTGTATGAGTGTGTGTTTTTATCAATGTACTGTGCACGAGATACTATTTCGTGGTCACGAGTTACTAAGTCGTGGCCACGAGATAATTATATCCTTTGTCACAAGATAGTATGTCGTGGCCACGAGATACTATGTTGTGGGCATGAGATAAATAAAAATCTGGAAACAAAGTGATCCCCCGGAAGCATTTATCACAACAAAATAACATGAAAAATGCAGACTCGGTATGATTGAGTCTATACATGAGGGATAATGAGTAAGTGCAACATCCCTCACGCCCCCTAGCACCGGCTTGAGCGGTACTCATTTCGCAACACTTGCTGGCATCAATGATCCCGAAGGACCAGAAAAATATAACAACACTGGAGTGAATTACGGGGCAACGTTTTACAGCTGCCACACAGCACTTGACACCTGCTGTTGTGAAGTATAAAAATCTAGAAACAAAGTGATCCCCGGAAGCATTAATCACAATCAACATATGTATGAAAAATACAGACTCTCTTTGATTTAGTCTGCACAGGAGGGATAATGAATAAGTGCAACATCCCACACGCCACCTAGCACTGGCTTGAGCGGTACTCATTTTTCAACACTATATAGTGCTGGCATCAATGATCCCGAAATACCAGCAAAATATAACAACACTGAAGTGAAGTACGGGAAACTTTTTACAGCTGCCACACAGCACTTGACACCTGCTATTGTGAAGTATAAAAATCTTGAAACAAAGTGATCCCTCGGAATTAAACAAAACAAAATTACATGAAAAATCGGTTTGATTGAGTCTGCACAGGAGGGATAATGAATAAGTGCAACATCCCTCACGCCCCCAAGCACCGGCTATATAGCACTAGGAAAATTAATATAAATCTCTTGTAATCTGATTGTTTTTTTTTATCTCGTGCGCACAACTTAATTATCTGTTCCAACGACTTAATAACTCGTGGCCACGACATAGTATCTCGTTCCCTCGACTTAATTATCTCATGCCTATGACTAAGTAACTCGTGGCCACGAGTAAGTAGCTTAGCTTGTGGCCAAGACAGTGTCTCGTGCTCATGAGATAAATAAAACACACACACTTTACCTTTGTGTCACTGTAACCAGATTATATACGGCCGAGATTCTTTCTAAAACATATTTCATGTTTCAAAAAAAAAAAAAGAAGATTATTATGGAACGCCATAGCCGCCTCCTATATACATACATGTATTCTAAAGTGATAATATGTTATGATTTTGCTAATTTATGATGTCGTAATGGTCGTATGGTGATATATTTATCGTAATATGGTGCTGTCGTTTGAATAGATGATGCTATCGTTTTCATATATCGGTTTGATAGATGGTGATGTTATAAAAGCGTATGTTGCTGTCATTTTATAGACGGTGCTGCGACTTAAATAATAGATGGTGATGTCGTTTCAATATATGGTGATGCCATTTTGAAAGATGGTGATGGAGTTTGGAACCATATATTGTGATGTGGTTCTGCTTTATGGTGCTATGGTGTTTTTAGATCTAATGCTGTTGTTTCGGTGAATGGTGAGGTCATTTGGAACCATATACATGATAACAGAACAATATATGAAAATCACAGCACAATCTAACAAAATAAAATCACTATATACCAAAATTATCAAAATGATAGCATAACCGATTAAGACCAGAATACCATTTCTCGGAACCATATCACCATTTATCAAAATGACATCGCCATTTATCAAAATCACAGCACAGTATATGAAAAGAGAGCACCATATACTATAATGACAGCAACATCTATCTAAACAACATCACCAACATCAAAAGCAACAGTAATTATTATTTATCATAATCACGGCACCATTTAACTAAAAGATGCCATCACTTTAGAAATGTGTATATACTCGGTTCCTATGATATCACAGGTTCTATGATATCACGGTATTTACATGTTATGCAACTACTAGTAAAAGTAACATATAACATAGCCCAGCAAATTATGCTTTTTATTATATAGACGATGGTCGCCCTTCGTAAATACCAACATCTGTGTAATATCAATTTGTAAAGTCGCTCGGTCTTGCTGTCGAATTATTCAGATTACATTTGACAATGCTATTATTTTCAAAACTGTCACATAAAACTACACAGAATCTGCCAATAAATTCAATTTTGTGAATAATGAATATTCGGGGAGAAAAACTTTTTGATTAAAATCTTCATATTTGACTTCCATATCCCTTAATTGTTACTATGTAATAATCCAATATAGTGGCAAATCATTTATTCGTATAGCTTGAATTTTATATTCAGTTAACTGTTGGAAGTTTTCCACATCTTAATTTGAAGATTTTGACCCATCTGTCCTTTTATACTTGCATTTTTGGGGAAGACCGTCATGCCATAGTAACCTCTGAAATCACCCAAAATGGCAATCGCAACTTGTCAATCTTCGGATAAGGACACAGAACGGATGCTTTATTTCGTTCTATCTTACACTAAAAACTAAACATGTAACAATTAGTATTTTTTTAATGCTCGGAGTTTTTGACAAACTTCTTTCCAATATTCGAAGTAAAATAGAGAGAAATAAGAATCCCTAAAGAAAGCCCAACACGGCAAAATTGAAAATGTTGCAGGCCCCCTAGCACTAGCTTAAGTAAAAGTCCACCTAAACTATGTGAATTCATAGAAACAAATGCAAACAATACATTATTTATATATTTATTATTATGATTGTAGAAACCGAAAGTACAAAATGCCAACCTGTTGACATTTAGTCGGATTTGTTTAAATTGTACCCCAGTGGGAATTTTGAAATTCAAAATGGTTTTCAAACATATTTTCAATCATTATTGTACCGAAACAAACTATATTTTTCTTTGGATGTCAAAATAGAGAGAATATGAAGATAACACTCTCTGTTTCTGTTTACATCTGAAACAACGTGGTATAACTACTTTCAATCCGAATTTACTCCGAGGTTATAATTGATTATAGCCGAGGATGTTCCGATTGCCAAAATGGCTGACTATAGAAATAGTTTTAAAAATAAAAGACAGTTTTATTGAATATCTTGAAATAGAATTCGACAAACAGTTTTGGAAAAGGATCACTTATTAAAAAGAAGAGAAATCTCATTCATGTATGATTTTTATATATAATTTTTTTGGATAAATGTTAAGTACCGTGCCCAGGCTATAAGGCAGTTATGGCGCTCCATAGATATATTTTGCCAGTCCATGACACCTGATTACTATTTATAGTTTAATGTTCATTACAGTTGTCAGTGCATTTCAAATTTAGTAATGACCGAGGCAACCAAAAGTTGACTTTTTGTTATAGAAAGATTGCAAAGAGTAAAATATGAAGTGAGATGCTCAGTGAAACAGTAAAAGAGGTATACTTGAGATATTTCGTATGAATTTCAGTAAAATATTTCCTACAAATTATTAATCAAAGTGCTGCAGCACTGAATGCGACGGACATGCAACCGGAGAGACATTAAGGCTTCTTTTAGAAAAAAAAAAAAAAAAAAAAAAAAAAAAACAAAATATATAACAGAGAAAATTTGTTCCATACAAGTTCGAGATTTGTAGAGCAATATATTTTGTGTCCCAAATTGATATAATTCAGGTTTTCTACTTTCAAGCACTTAAATACAGAATGAAATTTATGCCTAAAAACTCTGGTCAAACTTGTAAATCAGTGTCCTTATCGATTTATTCTAAGAAATGATATGTAAATAGAAAAAAAACTATCAACGAAATATTTCTAGAATAAATGCAGGCAAATAAACTTCAAACATAATACATTATACATTTGAGAATGCTATTTAGAATTGATTCGTGTTATATCATAGTGGGCATACAGACAATAAAATATAAGTAATTTGTATTTTTATTTCTCTTGGATATGTCTCATTAAAAAAAAAATTGGTTAAAATCATCAGCAATTAATAGTGTATTTCTTAGATTTTTTTTATTTACAAGGTAAAGATGTAGAGGCCAGAGCACATCGTTTTTATTTTAATTTAAATGTCACTTAAGCACTACAGTGTTTAGTTGTCCTTTTCAACTTCACACTAAATTCCATTTTCAACTTTTTTGCTTCTTACAATTGTATAGCATTTCTAAAAGTATTGCATTACAATCCGCTGGTTTATTAATTACATGTTTAATGTGTACTTCCTAATCGCCTGTCCAAAAATCAGAACAGGAGAAGCAGAATCTATTTTTAGAATAGCGAAGCTTAACTCATATCATGACCTAGTAAAATATGTAAACAAACCACAAGAATCGGAAGTAGAACTGATATTATAACTTCCTTACCATGAAAGACTACATGGCGGTAAAGTGTCTTACATGCATTTTCAAAAATAGATATTTATTCTAGCCATTGTACTGTATCTAATATATTAATAACTGCTGAATATTCAGCTAAACCCGCGGTATGAGTCACGCAAATAGTTCTTCTTTTATTAATGCGCGAGTTATCCTAGAGTCACGAAAAACTTTTGATTTGTTAATAATAATGTTTTGTATAATGTAGAAATATTTATTTCCTACTAATAATGTCTTGGAACTCAGAGGTTACACCTTTATTGTAGTATAATTTGCTGTCCTACTTTTTCGACAGCGGTAAATCGTTTCAGCAGTAATTTGCATATTGCGCAATAATACTACGGGACTACAACGTTTTTATCAATAATATACGTTCATATTTTAACTTGGATAACTTAATTTGAAATTGAAAAGGCTAAATATGGAAGACATTAAGATATCCAGACAAAGTAAGGGAGTTTTCAAGGATCAAATTCATGTACTATTTCTTGGGCTGTTAATTGGTTTAGGACACATTGCGCGAGTGTAGCCAACGAAATCCCATGTGTATGTGTAGATGACTTAGCTCTGAACGCGCCTGAGGGCGCGTCCGTCGCAAAAAGTGTGTTCGTCTGCTATTTTTAGTTAAAAAAGGCAGACGAATACAATTTGTATCAATTTCAACATTTTTGTATGTCCTATTTCTATTAGAAACTATTATAAAGTAGATCTAATGTTAAGGAATAATAAAAAAAACACTTTTTTTGACATTTTGTTTCTGAACGATTTTTGTTGGCTTTTCTTTTCTTTATTAGTGAGGCTAATTGTGTTTTATATACATGTATTACAATATATATGTACACACTGACACCTTTATAATTAATTAATCATATCAGTGTTTGTTTGTTTTTATTTCATCACCTGAATGAATAATACTAATATGTCAATTATTTCTATTTCAGATCTGAAGGATGAACTTATAGACTGGTACAACACCTATCAGAGTACAGTTCCACTTTCACCACTCACAGATGATTCCCATACCCCTCTAGCTGGGTTCTACATTATGCCAGAAATTGACATACAGACGAATCTTCCAGGTGGAAGGAAAGAAACAACTAGAGTCAAGTCGTTACATGACCTGTTTACATCGGGTAGAAAAGTTCCAAGGGAAATATATTTATCAGCGGTCGCTGGATTTGGGAAAACAGCATTTTCAAAATATCTCGCTATAACATGGTGTCAAGCTCATAAAATGGATGAAAATTATAACCATTTTAAAAAAGAAGAATTGGAGGCGATATCTGGCTTTGAGTTTTTATTTCTAGTGCTATTGAGAGACGTAGATACAGAATGTGATGTTGACAACATGATTGAACAACAAATCATAAATAATCTTCGTTGTAAATCTGAAATACCAAAAACTCTTTTAAATGACATTTTACGCAATGAAAAATGTCTTGTTTTACTAGATGGACTTGATGAATGGTTTCATCCTGACAACGATTGTTCAAGACTTCCAAAAAGTATTCCTCATCGGTATGCACGTGAAAAGTGTGTAATCCTAACAACGACCCGGCCATGGAAGCTTGGAGTCTCAAACTTGAAGACTAATCAAGTAGACAAAACAGTGGAGCTTGTTAAACTAGATAAACAAAATGTAAGGCAGTTTAACCTAAACGCAATGAAAATATTGAAAGGCAACATTGAAGAAGAAAAACTGATCAATGAAGTTTGTAGATTTGAAGAGGAAATTAGAAACCATGACCTTGATGATATGGAATCCACCCCTCTCCTGTTGCTATATCTTATATGTTTATGGATTGCAAAAATTCCAATAGGAAATTCCGCAGTAGAATTATATACAGGCATTATACAGCTCCTTCTATCTAGAACAGAAAAGTTACATGGAATGTTTCATTCATCGTGTGAAATATCCCCTAGTAATGTTCCAGAATGTTTTAGAAAACATCAACATTTCTGTCGTTACTACACGTTTCTGGTGACCATTGGGAAACTAGCTTTTAATACATTGTTCAGTAAGAAAAAAGAGCACAAATTAGTTTTTGATGAAAATGTTGCAGAAAAATATCTTGACCAAGAAGATTTGAAATCAAGCTGTCTATCAGGAATATTGTCAGAAAGTAAAGTAAAAACATTGATAAATGAAAGTTCTAAAATTTCATTTTCACATAAAACAGTGCAGGAATACTTTTCAGCAATATTTATAAGTTTTCAAAATACAAGTGAAGTTCAAAAAATCATTTTTGAAGAGTGCAACTGTGTACGAAATATTCTAGACATGTCAAAAGTGTTTGTCTTTATTAGTAACATGAACCCTAAATTAATGTCTACAATATCACGTGATTTGATGCCTGTGATAAACAATGATGAAAAAACAAGCAAATACAGAACTATGACAGATTATGATTACATGTGTATTGATTCATTAGAAGACATACAAGACATGTACATTTCTTGTGCAAAAGAAAGCCATGAAAACAAAGACCTAAATTTGTGCTTACAAGATTTCTTCATTAATAAAAAATGTAAACAAGAAAACTACTTCAAACAATTACAACATCTGTGTCACCAAAATAAAGAAAATATAAAATCAATAATGATACAAAATGAAGGTGTTTGTAGTCTACAAGAAATTATCAGTTTGTTAACACTCTCTGACCTTCCACATATAGAGAAATTATACTATCATGGTGAAATTGTAGAAGAGGAAATAAGGAGCTTGTTATTGAACCCTTTAAAATGTTTAACTGTGATGTTAGGTAAATGGGAAAATCACAAATTTGTAGATAAAACTTGCCAGCTGTCTGCAGAGATAAATGGACGACTGGTAAAACTACAACACCTGGAGTGTTTATATATAGACTGTTTCACTATGACTCACGAGGTAATGGAGACATTGTTAAATTTCCTCACTAGTAAAAAATCAATGAAAGAAATAGCATTGGACAGTTTATACTGTAGTGATCATGATAATTCATGTAGGGGATTCAACCTTGACCTGTCTCAACATTCACAACTAAGATGTTTAGGATTGATCCTGATACCTGTGTCACAATTAAACATGGATGTATCGTTGTTAGAGAGATGTGATGTAGGTGAATTATATAAACCTGGTGTTGTGTCATCTTATCTCAGTCAACTACCAGCAGCCAGTAAACTACAAACATTTGTGTGTAGTTATCTAGAATCTTCCAGTGACATAGAAACAATGTTACAAACATTATCATTGTTATATCATGTGAAAGAAGTTATGTTGGCTAGAATCAATCTAGGTGAAAGATCATTAACACTGACACCTCAAATGATCAATATTGAATGTGTTAACTTGTGGTATATAACAATGTCTTGTTCAGTGTTACATGATCTCATTACTGTTATAAACAAACTACCACATACAGTGACAGTATTTATAGCAGGTTGTGATATAAAACCAGAAACAGAATTTGAAAACTTTAAAACATTTATAAAACAATCAGACAATTTTGTGGTCACCTATGATGACACCTTGAAGTCTGGAGAGTATATGTTTGAGTTTAAAACAACAACAAGTACTGAGTAACCTTACATGTACTTGGGAGAAACAATTTATAAATAGATTATGAGACAAGTGACAGGTGAAATAGACATCATTATTTTTATTTTGAGTCTGAGATTTAATCAATACTTTGCTGTTCATAACAATGTGATGTGAATGGAAACTGAGGATTTTCTTACTGGGACAACAAATGTGGATTAATTTTAGATGTATTTTACCCAAGTAAGTGTTGTTTATTTCTTTACATGTACTTTATAACAGTAATATGTGGCATATACATTGATGCTCCTGGGCCTAGAAGCATTATTAGCCTTACTATAAAGCATGTCATTAGAAATTACATTAATGTTTGTGTACCACCTCAAATATTGTCAAAGTTCATTGACAAATAGCTTTGAAATTTTGCACACTTGCTCACAATTAAGACTCCAATATATATACTAGAGGAGGTAACTCTATCAAGCTTTTTGACAGAATTATGCCCCCTTTTTGACTTAGAATTTACATCAAAGTTTGCGTACCACCAAATATTTTCAAAGTCCATTGACATATGTCTTTAAAACCTTGCACACTTGTTTTAACCATAGTGCTCCTTACTTGTACACAGGAGGAAGTGACTCTGTCAAGCATTTGAAAGAATTATGTGCCTTTTTGTGCCCCCAATTTAGGGGGGGGGGTCATTTAGATTTACCCTTGTGCGTCCGTCCATCCGTCTTTTTGTCTATCCGTCCGTCCGTTCTCTTTTTTGTCGCATGTTACTCAAAAAGTATTTGAACTAGAGTCATGATTTTAACAGGAATGTTGATCAGCATGTGCAGTTGTGCACCCGGGTATTTTCGTGTGGATTTATTCAGTGTTTTTAAGAGTTATTGCCCTTGACTTGGTAAAAATTTGCAATTTTAAACTTGTGTCACCTGTAACTCAAAAAGGATTTGACCTAGAGTCATGAAACTTTACAGGAATGTTGATCAGCATGTGTAGTTATGCACCTTGGTATTTTCGTCTGGATTTATTTAGTATTTTTAGAGTCATTGCCCTTGACTTAGTTTATATTTGCTATTTTAAACTTGTGTCGCATGTTACTCAAAAAGGATTTTAACTTAGAGTCATGAAACCTTACGGGAATGCTGCTCAGCATATGTAGTAGTGCACCTTGGGTTTTGCTTGTGGATTTATCCAGTATTTATAATTATTGCCCTTGACTTTTCCATTTCATTATGTTGTGTTATTTATTCCTTGAGTGTTTGAGTAAGGATCAACCAACTTTTCAGGAATAATGATCATCATCACTAAATTACAGGAATAATGAACAACATCACTGTGAAGCTATGCACCTGGGACTTTGCATGTGGATTTTTTCAGTTTTGTTAGAGTAATTGGGGGCACCTGTGTCCTATGGACACATTTCTAGTTCTAATTAGAATTTACATAATTGTTTAATTACAATAACATTAAACAAAAATCAACATTAATACTATATATATATATATATATATATTAGCACACTTGAGCACTGGCATACTAGTGTCTTGTTGTCCAATTTTGCTTTAAACGAGCATCACCTTGATGGATTTGAACTGAACTTAAATGGAATGATCCTTAGTTTGTGTTATAAATCCTTATATTCATATAGATTTACGATATTTCGTTAATGGAAATTGACCCCTTTTACAGTAATCGGACTCTTGTATTGTAAGGAACCGCAAATACAGCAGTAATAAAATTACTAGAAACAAGATAAATGCTCTGTTTCTGTTTTTTTTTTTCTTTATTGACTTAATTAGTGATAAACAGAAGACATGGTAATTCAGTATTTTAAATTAAATGGCCTGTAAAAAATAAGCATTATGCTGAGTGGCAGTCTTAATCAGACCTTAACTCAAAGCGAAGTTTATTTAATCAACGACTGAGGTATATTCTATAACACACACCCAAATAATTAAGAAATGGCAGATTTGAGTTGATGGCAGCCCAAAAAGTAAACACACTAAAGCTTTGGTCGTGGCTGTTCCGCCTACACATAATATAATCCCACAACTCTACAGTCACTAAAGTAGATTAGGTCATGAGCCCTGACAAACCTTATTCCTAAGGCCTGAGTACGTTTAAGGTGTTGTCAGTGCAGAGTGAGGGAATATTAAATCTAAATTTAAAATTTACTATTATCAGACAATACCTAATTATATGAATCATTAGATACTCCATAACATTAGGTTAGAATAATCTATTCCCAATAATATCAGAAAACAAACCCATCATACTTCATTAAATAACTAAAATGAACCTAAGTACTGCCATCTTCCTCTATATATTATAAACAGAATAAACCCAGTCTTACAAAACTTGTTTTGCTTTGATTTAAATAAGAATACCTACATAAAGTAATACTTTAGTCTGATAAAATATTAAGAATTGTTAGTAACTAACTTTTATCATCTTAAAGACAAATACCTCATTAAAATCCATAAGAAAATAAAAATGATACATCAATTTTCCTGATATACCTATCAAATGCTGTAATTCTATGGTATTGTTCTATAATCATTCAATTTAATCTACTCCATAACTCACTTAATTAAAAAAAATCAACTATTGTTAATGTTTTGGAAACGCATGAATAAGCGAATTTGATTAAATATCAATACATAAATAACCCTTCATATATTTGCTACATTTAGTAAAATAATCATCAAATTCCACCAAATAATACAGAAGAGGTGGCATTTTTCCTACACACACTAATCAGAAAAAGAAGTTAAATGCCACATAAATGAGCTTTTTGTATTCAATTACCACCTTAAATCAAATACTACTTGACCACTCAATGTATTTAAATAAATTCTAATAGTAAACATC
>NW_026859450.1:0-13131 GCF_026571515.1 Ruditapes philippinarum
TTTCCAATAAAATAACGTGCTTCTTTGAATAAACAAAATGTCCACTATAGTACACCATACATTCCGTGGAACAAAAATTCAATCACATCCGCATAATACTGCGTTGCAAATATATTCAAATATACGCCACATAATAACCACCAATAAATAAACGTCTTCCAAAATCATGCCACTGAAGATCCTTCTCTAGAGATACGTTAGTTTTGATACGTTGTATTTACTTATAACAAAAACTGATGATAAATGAAATGAAGTAAGATTATAACGAAAATTAAATTGATTATAACAAATCATTACGATACTGCAGCATTTTACATAAAGATACACAAATACGGTAAAACCATAATAAATTATTTATGAATAGATATATATATATATCTATAAAATATTCACGGCTCCTATACAATTACAATATAAATAAAACTTCAATTAACATACATCAATTAACATGTCTCGGTATAAATTTGCAATAGCGAAACACTAGAATAAAAAGAGCTTTTTAAATTTAATCTGCAAAAATTTAGAAAACAATAAATTACTGCCAAATAACTTAACCTGAATCAAATAAACTATAATTCTAAATAGAAAATAGTATTTTATGAAATAGCAAAAATTTATGAAACAAAATCACTAGAAAATTAAATTTACCTTGTACAAGCTGTAATTTTAAGACAAATATAATTTGTCTGTCACCGTCATAGTGACCTGTATAACGTCCAGTTCATTGCAATATAACACTTAAAATTTAGTCAATATATAGCAAACTACTGAGTACTGAGCGGGAAAACGGATCGTGCAAAATATGAAAAATCGATTTGCACGAAATAAAGCTGGGACGGCGGGAAAAATAGTTATGTAAAATAAAGGCCCGTCCTTCAAATACAGACATAATACATATATCTGGTTCATAAAACAAAAATGTAACTTTCTTATAACTGAAAGGATTTTTGTGAAATAAACGGCAAAATGTTTAAATTGAGACATGGAAATTTATGCAAACCATAAAAATACTCTAAATAATAATTTCACCCGTAAACTCTAAATTAAACAAAAGATGATGCAATCTCACATCAATGAATATAGAGTAAAAATGAGGTTCGGCGTGAAAATATAATGCAAGATTTTACAAACGTACTTTCACTTTGTGACAGCTACCCCAAATTATATCCCGAAATAAACAAAATATTAAGCCGTTATAATACTTGTCCGGAAACTGGAATTGTCTGGAAACTGGTTCCTACCCAGTATATCAATTGATAATACATACAGTAGCCTTTTATAAAATGTCTAAATAATTTAATTAAAAAAAAATCTTATTTATATCAATTAATGATAAAATTATCCATTTATAAATCATCTAACAACTTCAATAAAATATTTTTTTCTAACTTGTATCAATTAGTAATAAACTTACCAATTAATTAAACATCTAAATACAGTACTTCAATAAAATATTATCTTCTGTAATTTAATAATAAACATAGTAGCGTACAGTATCAGTATCAGTTTATTTAACATCTATACACATGTACTTCAATAACAATAATTTAATAAATAAAAATAAAAATGGGGAGGAACTGTATGTGTTCTATATTGATAGATATATTGAAACAGACGTTAGTTGCTGATAAGCTCCGCCTCCATAGCATGCTACATGTAACATCACACAAAGAAGGAAATGTCCGGCATATGGACAGCAGTGCAATTATCTGCCATTATGAAAATACCAATGTCCGCAGCACCGCCTAGATTATCTAGAATGCTACTAGCTCTGTCTAAGTATCAGTTAATTGTAAAGCACATTCCTGGTAAAGAAATACCAGTTAGTGACTGCCTATCACGCCAAAGTCTCCCTAATACATACTTAAATATGTCAGACGAGCTTGATAATTACGTGCATACCGTTCAAAAACAATTGCACATTACCGACCAACGTATAGAATATATTCGCGCCGAGACGTGCAAAGACGCACAAATGAAAATTCTAAAAAAGACTATATTAAACGGTTGGCCAGAATCTAGATCAATGTGCGAGCAATCAATCCTTGATTTCTGGAACCACCGCAATGAGATAAGCATAGAAAAGAAATGATATTTCTTGGACATACGATTGTAATACCGAAAATTTTGAGAAATGAACTTGTACAGAAAGTTCATTCAGGTCACATGGGAATTACGAAAACACTTGAACGTGCTAAAGATTCAATATTCTGGCCAGGCATGTCCAAGCAAATTAAAGAATATTTTAGCAAATGTATCATATGTCTTACATACCGCGACGCAAACGCAAAAGAACCGCTTATGACTACAGAATTCCCCGACAGACCTTACCAAAAAATAGCAGCATTTTCAAGGTAAAGAGTATCTATTGACTATAGATTATTATTCAAGATTTTTTGAAATTGACCATTTACAAAACACAACATCAAAAACAGTCATTCTGAAACTTCAGAAACACATGTCAAGAATGAAGTATTTGTCTCAGACAATGGTACTCAATTTTCAAGCTCCGAATTCAAAGAATTCGCTAAAGAGTGGGGTTTCGAGCACAGAACTTCATCCCCCGGATACCCCCAGTCGAACGGTCTTGCGGAAAAAGGCGTAGGTATCGCCAAAAAACTAATGCAAAAGGCTAAAGATACAAACACAAACATTTACATTGCATTACTAGAATATCGTAACACACCTCTTGAATGCAGATATTCTCCTAGTCAACTGTTAATCGGCCGGAGAACTAAAACCGTTGTGCCAGTTACAAATAAAGCACTGGTACCCATTTTAGTAAATAACTCAAAAGTGCGCAGTCTAATGAAAAAATCGAAAGACAAACAAAAGGTCAATTACGACAAAAATGCAAAATATTTGCCACCTTTGTCCTTGAATCAATCAGTACGCATTAAAATAGGAAAACCTTGGAAACACGGGAAAATAGTAAAAGTACATAGTGACCGCTCCTATCATATACAACTTGCTGACGGTAGCATATATAGGAGAAATCGGTCAGTAATACGCAAAAGTCCGGAAGACACAACCGATATTGAATCATTTCATGCACAAGTCTTATATCATGATAAAAATTCAAGTATCCCTGAATTACCTCTCGAGGAAAATAACTCATCTCAGGAACAAAGTGACCCGCCGATGAACTCGCGTGCTAGAACAAGGGCTGGACGATTGTTGCGTGGCAATCCGAAGTATGATAATAATGAATGGGTTAGATAATAACAGTTATTGAAAATAATGAGTTTACAGTATTTTGTAATCACAGTAATATACCGTGACTATCTGAAAAAAGAAAGAACTAAACTATGTCACGTAGACAAAAATTAATAAACAGTTCAATCAGTATTATTGAAATTAGCTATAAATATTATTTCTTAAGCAAGCATTATTATTTAATAAAATTCATGATTTAAAATAAAAGAAGGGAGATGTTCTATATTGATAGATATATTGTAACAGACTTTAGTTGCTGATAAGCTCCGCCTCCATAGCATGCTACATGTAACATCACTTGTGTATTAAATCTTGAAATATTAAGACATACTCTTGTTGTCTCTTTCTGAGTTAAAAATATACAGTAGTATATCTTACTGGACATCTCATTTGAGATATAATATTCTTTATTATATGTATATACTTGTCACTAAAACAAAACATACAATTGTCTGTTTATTTGCAAATATGCAGTCAGTTTTACTCCAAAATAGGGAGGAACTGGCAATGAAGAGAATAGTTTGACGGTAGACAGACGTTTCACTATTGAGACGGTTCACACCAAGACGGTCCACACCAAGACATCTTGAAGACGTTTCACTCCCTTTTTATACCAACATTATTTTGATACTTATGACATACTAAAATAGATCTAAAATATTGAATTGAATTGAACTAAAATAGACCTTAATTTTAATTAATCTTGTGACACCAATTAACTTTGAGTAACATGTTTTGTTTTGTTTTTTTTTGTTAATTTTAAAACATGGGATTAAAAAAAATTAAATTATTTAATGCTAGTATAGTGGTTTTGCGATACATGTCAAAAATTTTAATGGCCATGGATATCAGAAATATCTTTAAATTAGATTAGAAGTATTGGGACTTTTTCGATATTTGTCATGTATAATCATTTATTGTGACTAAAATCATTATTATAAACAAAACTTATGGCAGGGATCACGTTTCTAGGCGACTTGGGCGACAAAGTCGCCTTGCCTCTCTCCATTTCGCCCGGATCGCTCAGAAAAGCGAAAAACAAAGTCGCCCTAATTTTCAACAAACGCTTGCAATAAATTTTAAAGTGTCAAGCACCTCGGTAATCGTCTAATCGGTAATAGGTTTCAAAGCGATTTGTTAAACGCATTTTCATTGGTCGGTAAAATTGGAAAGCCAATGAAACGCAGCGAGACAATTTAGCGAGTGTTGGAATCGAATGGTTGACATCTTCGAGTATTGTCAAATGCCGACTTTTAATCAATAAACAACATATAAACAGATTAGCGGCGATTCATGTCAATTAGGATAAATTGGGGGCATACTTATTGCATTAATTAGTCGGTAAGTTTAGTGATTTTATCTGTACAAAAGCGTGTCGCCAAAAGTGTTGGTCACATGTATCGATGTTTACAATTGTCTCAGCAATTTTGAAAATGGGTCTCTAGCTGTTATAAATGTTGGTGATGATTTATTCCTTGATTATTATTCTTTAAAAGAACTGTTTTACCGATAGATTTAATGCATTATGCAGAAAAAGTCTGTCAAAGAAAAAAAAATAACAATTAGCTACACGTTAGCTTTTCTTTCATAAATAAATAAATAAATAAAATATTAAAAAAAACATCCACATGAACCTTATCAAGTATATTTATTACATGCTTTTCGGTGGTTTATAGAAATATATCAGTGATATAAAAATGGTAATTTCACTGTTTGAAACAGTGAAATTACCACTTTGATAATTTCACTGTTTTGAATTTAAGCCCCTTACGTTATTTCAGTGAAATACCAGGGTGCACAGTACTGGGAACCAACTTAATGACGTGACGTCGTAAATGACGTCACGTTATATTATTATTTGGCGCGCTTTTCATTCAGTATTAGGTTAAATGTCTTTTTAAAACGTTTCTTTGCATATAATAAAAAGAAAATTTGTTTAGTTTACTGTAAGATTGAAATATATTTCACCTTGTGAACACCAAAAGTTCATATTATACTCGTGGCTGCGCCACTCGTGAAATATACCTTTTGGTGCTCACTCGGTGAAATATATTCTAATCTTACACTGAACTAAACAAATATCCTCTATATGAACTTTGACTCGGCACTCCCTAGGAAAATAATGAAATACATGTATAGGGCCTAGTGGCCTACTAGTGATACTAAAATATTTTTTTTTTATTTCAGCACAACATCACATGGCTGCAGCATTAAAATCAAAACAAGCTACACAAAACCTATGATAAAAATGGTATAGAATGGAAAAAAAACTGCCACATTTGTAATTTTGCTGTATATTGTTATGAGTTACTTAATAAACTGTTATGTTCTCCACAAAATGTTAATCAATCTTAAAACTTAGAAATGGAACATCAACACTTCAAAAAAAATGCAGATCCTATGCACTTCTCCTTGTCCCTAAAAACTTCTCCCTATTTTCACTGGAGGGAGAAGTCACTTCTCCCTAAATTTTAGGTCTAGCGTGATCCCTGTATGGAGAAGTTTCTGTGTTTAAATTGGCTGTTGTCAAAACATATCTTCATGGTCCAATAAACAACTGATTAGTAAACTGTTGATGCTTAAATGCAGTGTTTATACAACTGATTAGGCGATGGGATAAATACTTAAGTTTGTTTAATGGCTACTGTTTAATAAATTGATGACGAAAATAATTTTAAGAAATAATTCATTTTATACACATGTTTCGCATTCCATTGTTTAAGACTTACAAAAACTAATCATTATGTAGTCAATGTATTTAATATATTGGTATTTTTTATTATTTGAAATTACTTTTATTAATTACTTTACTCGTAGTGATTTCAATATTCAAACTGATACTTATAATATGTCTTTGTTGTTCTTTCTATGTTATTCTATTTCTTTTTTATTTAGTACTATAAATAGAATTTTCTCATGTTGTTACGCTTATTATATAATAAAAGTGATATTTCTGAAATTTGTCTTTTGTTTACACCTCTTATCACTCAACCTATAATTAAATAAGTAATCTTATAATAATACACCCATAAACACTTTCAATATGATCTACCTAAATAACCGAGGTATATCGAGTGAAAAAATACGAGTTGCTTCCCTTATCTTCGAGTAAAATCGATATCGCTTATGCTAAAACAATACAAAATAAGCTGTTTTTAAACCGCTAGTTTGTTGTGATTAAATGTCCGATTTTAAAATGTATTACACCAATAGAAAGCTTTGGATCTTAGCTTCGTCACAGTATAAAATTCAACACATCTTTGGACTTCAAAGTATTTTAATTAACTGTTAACCCTACCATATGTCAGACCATTTCACATACGATTTATACAGTGAGATACGCAATCCGTTATCTTTACTCGAAATTCTACTGATATTAATAGCCTGTCGTCTGCTAGTTCTGTTTATCGGTGTATTTGTATTAACAATACCATTGAAACAACAAAATGAAACATTAAAAACTGTTAAATTGATTTTCCTTGTTAGGCCTAAAAAAAATGTTTTGTTAGGGTAACATGCTCTCAAGGAACAGGTAGGGTAGGTCGGATTTTTTTTTTCTTTTTTTTTTCACCAGTAGATATATTGAAATTTAGATATGGAAATTTCTGACATCCCTCCCGGGTGGCAAAAATACATCCCTTCTTTGTTTTCAAAAGACATTTCAGGTGTGACAATCTTAAACTCTCGGCGTTCTTCTGGTAAAGATCACACGCCGTTTTACAAATATTGACGATGTGATCCGCAATTTTGTAACTAAGAGCGGCGATAAAACCTGTACCGTACCCAGGGCTCATCCTGGGGGGAAATTTAAGGGAGAAGTGACTTCCTCATGAAAATTCGGCAGAAGGGAAACATCCCAATGTGTATGCATTAACATGCATGGCAAAACATCCTTTAACTAGAATAGAAACATAATCTATTTATCAGCTATTTACTGTATAAGCTTTCTCATATATTTTCGATAATAATGTGTAAGAAAAAATATGATGAATAGAAATTAACTTTATATTTTTACTTTCCTCACTTTTAACAGAAGATAAAGTTACATTGGATAATGATTAATAAAATCTGTCTATCCTGTTTTGTTTACAGAAATTTCTTTTATGATCTTCTATGTTGTTTTTTTTATGCTGTAATGTCACATTTACAATGTATATGCATATAATTATGCTTATAAAACAATTTTCAAATATCGAAGAATATGTAAAATATGTACTGCAAACATTTGTGCACATTATATTTGATCACTAAAATTATATACATTCATTTCTTATTGAAAAATTCGACTGAGAAATTATAGAAAATAAATTTCTAATTACCTCCCTTTATTTTCATGAAATGTTAAACTCAGTAATATCTTTATAAATAATGCTTTTTGAAATTTACAAAATTAATAAATCTTAATCTGAGCGTCATATTTATGACATTAAAACAAATATATATATTGAAACAATAAAAACACTTCTTTTCTGACAAATTTTGTTGTTATATACATGAGCACATGATATACCACCGATATGTCATAGTCAGAATTGATTGTTCGGGAGTAACATGTAGATGTAACATGTAGATATGTCGCATGCCGATCATAATTCGTAGTTTTAGGATGTCGTGCCAACGTGCGTACAAGCTGTGTCAAATTTGGCATTTCTACAAAGATAACAATGCAAAACACTCTCACTGTCAACTACATACCAATCATAAGATTTTTGCGAATTGGCTTTCATTAATTTTCGCGTGTATTAGGTGTATCAGAATCAGTAACTTTTTTTTACTGCTAGGTTTGGGCATTTCACCCCAAGCCATGACGTGAGCGACATAACAATTTTTAATTGATGTTAACGGACTGAAATCATCCAAATGAAATTAATTATTTTTAATTGCTTAACAGTTTTGTGATAGCGGTGAAAACTCCATTGCACATCGCCTTTACTTCGGTTAAACACCGCGTGTATATCAATTAGGGAAGAATTGCACGTGTTTAGATGATCGGAAAAAATTGATCTATAATTATCGCCAAATCCCGTATTAAACTCGCAAAATATACCCGTTTCGGGCCGATGCTCTCATTATTTACTGTTTAGAGTAGGCGGTCTATCGCTTTGCATACAGGTAGAAGGGTAGTATATAGCGACGCTCTCATTGGATAATGATAATTAGCAGTCGTCATATGGGCGGATACAATCTCTGCTCTTTACATCGGCAAGTAATTACTCTTTGGGAATTAAGATTTTATCGGCGATGTTGACTTCTCTTTGATCAATTGGGAGAGCGAAATGGAAATATACACAGCGAAATTTTGAATTGCTCTTCACCCTGCTCAATGAGTACCTCAATAATACGGTATTTTCATCGATTTTTTTTTTTTTTGGACACGAAAAAAAAAACGGTAGGGTCGGCGCATATTATTTGGTAGGGGTCGGGTGACCCGAACAACACAATTTTTTTTTAGGCCTTACACTGTTTGACATCAATGAAATTAAAATTTGTTAACTTTTCTAGTAAACATCTCTAAAAATTGGGAGTGAATCCTCCATACAATTGACAAAATGGGAGTGAAATGTCTAGGGGAGTGAAAAGTCTTGGGAGTGAAACGTCTGACATTCTAGTTTGACTACCATTGCTACTAGATCTAGCTGACCTTTGCTTTAAAATGGAAAATAAAAAATAAATAAACCATTATTTTAAACGGCTTCCCCATTCATGGCTTTGCCTAATTTCATATTAAGTTTTTCCATTTCAGCAAATAAAACCTACCAACTTGTAGTCCAAAATAATTAAAAACACAGTAGTCGCAGCCATTTTCTCTTGGCTATATTCCGTACTGAACTGTACTATTTCTGGAAATCAAATGCTATCTGTCTTTGTTAATTTTGAGTAAAGTAAAACATTTTGTATTCAAATTATGAAAATGACTTGTTTGGAACAAATGTGTCACAGACATACTACTATACCTATACTACATTGAATTTCATACAAAAAAGGAAGTGAAAAAATCGTTCAAAACATGATAAACATTTAATATGATGTTATACAGCAAATGATGATACTTTGCATTATGATAAAGTTTTTGAGGGAAAAAACAAATATACATGTGACTCTCTACTATGTAGTTACGTATAAAGTAAGTTTAACATGATTTTTCTGTTTACATAATAATTTTCCCAGAATTGACTTGTTTTGTATATTTTTCCCCTCCCTACCAGCATCTTCCCATATACCAAAAAAATCACCTGGGATTGTATGAATTTTCAAAACTACACCAGCCGGATCAGTTAAAGTCCAATATATCAGACGTTACAGGCTTGTTATAGTTTATGTCAGTCAAGCCTGACGTCTAATAGTTATTACTCAAAAACGCATAGCATCATAAAAGATTTAAAAATGTCTATTGTCTTGCCTTTCAAGCTTTATTCAAAAGCTTATCTTCTTTTCTTTCAATTTCATGCTCAATCATACATAAAAACTCTCAAACAATGTACTTATCAATTTAAAATAAAGTATAAACATCAATCTATCTTTTGTCTTCGGCCAAACTGGTTAAGCAAGGTGCAACATACACAAAACCTCGTAGATTAGACTGAGCTGTGAAGTCAATAAACAGTTTTTTTAATTATCAATTATTGTTTGTCCTACTCAGTAGAATGATATAATATTAATCAATTCTTCCTTTTAGATGAACAGATGAAGTATCATCTCTCTAGGACTTTTTAACATGTAAGCTCATGTCACGGAAATCGTCTGTTGACGAAATCTCTAGCTGCCTTAAGATTTATCTCACCCACATTTTATTTTATTTGCAAAACAATAACACGTCTTTTCTTATTAGTCAAGTCAAAGATTTAATAAAATGTAAGCTGATTAACACAAACATTGCAACCAGCAAATATTTTTATTGAACTTTTGTCCATTTTAATGCAATGCATTTTGAAATCACCAAGGTCAACCCGCGAAAACATGTGACAATGACGAAACAATCTAGATAAGGCAAAGATTTTATGTCAATGAATAAAATCAATTCAAATCCATTTTCTTAACTTCGATTTAATAACTACCTGTCCGAAGATTCCTCAGCAAAAAGCATATAATCCACACAAACACGCTACTTGAAAAACACAACCGCCAATGGAGGACCGGAAGTGTGAAACTTATTCCGATGAAAATTTCGAGATATTTTCGAACCCCACGCACTCGCCACAAACTCAGCCATCGGGACCCCCAACTGCAGTGACATGAACATTTATATTTTTTTTATATGTTTCACGACATTTTAAGACATTTTAGCCATACTTGAAATTTTACCAAATGAGGATGTCTTCGGTTGGCAAATTGGTCTCACTCGTTGGTGTTTGTTCGGAAAAAAGTCCGCAATTGACTGTCCATACACGTTCACACGCACACGCACACACATACGTGTTCATGGGTAAAAGTCACTACACCAACGCCTACCCGGAATATGACTACAGTACCTTCCGCTCAACGTGGACGTGTATAAATTCGGCAATGCATTCAATAGGCATAAATAATAACCATTGTGGGTGATTCGTCTTAGAAATGATCAATAGAAACAATTTCGATTTTCACAGGAATGTCACTACATGGTCACGTGGTGAATCATTTACACACCCGAAAATCTTAAAATGCTTGAAGTTATCAGGTTTATTGTAGTCCAAAGAAACCTGGGATCCTTGAAAGATGTCAGTCACTTAAGGCTTCTGAATTAATCATTGTGGTCTATCTATTACACTGTATGCAATGGACTTCTCTCTCAGTTTAATTAAACGGTCAAAGAGAAATTCCAGTTAAAGTTCGAAAATATGTTACCACAGTACCTTCCGATCAGCAAAGATGTGTGTAAATTTAGTAATGCAATTAATAATCATTACGTATGTTCAATAGAAACAATTTCGATTGTCACAGGAATGTCACTACAGGGCCACTTGGTAAATATTTTACACACCCGAAAATAACTACATGGACTTTAATAAAGATACACACATGAAAATCACTACTGCTTTGATTACACACTGGAAAATCACTACATTGTCAAGTGATAAATATTTTACACACGCGGAAATCACTACATGAACTGTAATAAAGATACACACTTGAAAATCACTACTTCTTAAAAATCACTACTCCTTTAACTTTGGTATGATAAATACCACTAATTAATATTAGCATAAAACACCTATGGGGATTCCCGTTTTTCTCCTTGTGAAAACACTGATATTGAATTTTTATGCCATCATCCAGCAGGCTCGGTTTGATTGAGCCTGTTCATGGACGGTACTGGAAAATGCAATTTACCGTCCACGTCCCCTAGTACCGGCTTAAGCAGAATTCAACATTTAAACAAGTAAAAGGTGAAATTTTGAATTTAGAAACATCCGCAGATTTGTCATACGGCAATTATCATGAAACCTTCAATGTGACACAGTAGTGCCATTCCATGAAAAGCGGCGTATGGTCCCCAATTAAAAAATGCGTGTGCCCTAAACGGGAAAACAATGGGCAGAACTAAATAAAATGGAATATTAAATGGGGATCTGATATTATGAAGCCTGCATATCACAGATAAAACGTCTTAACTTCTGTTACCAATTGATGAAAACTTACGTAATACCGTCATGTTTATTTATTTTTGAGCTGAATATTTGATGGTTTAGATTACTTAATATATGTTATATGAACCGGAAAAGATAAACAAGACATAAAAAAATACATTTTAATGGGTTATGAAAGCAATCATTTTTTTCTATATTGATGAGGAATTCCTCGATTTGCGTTAATATTTTTTCAAAGGTGAAGATATTTTAAAGTATCATGATACCAAGACAGTTATTTAACACCATAAATGCGAAATCAAACAGTTATACGTAACTAGCGCACATTTATTTTGTTTAAAGTATCTGTATATAACTTTTCAATACTCATTACGATTGAATAAACTACTGTTCACGATTGAATCAACTACTGTTCACGATTAAATCAACTGAGAAATGACAATTCTCTAACACCAGAACTTTTCATTTGCTATTATTAAACATTTTCAACTGATTTAATGAGAGATTCTCGTATACATGTACCAGACTGTTGCATTTTTTGTTTTCGTCCAAAGTTACAATGAAATGATGCAAAACACTCAAAGGGATATTTTAAAAACATTGCAATATAAGAATATTACTTGTATTATCAAATATTTTTCTCTATTTTACTGACGAGCAAGATATGTGCCGTTATTTTCTTAGTTAATCACATAAGAATTATTAACATGATTCACACATCCAACGAATCCCACAAATCTTTTATTTATAACATATTTATTTTCTTATATTTATTGGTGTTAAAATAGACAAGCGGTTAGACCGGGGTTTGGCGGCGTCAGCAGAAAAGCGCATTTCCATAATTGTAATGAACAGACTTAATCAATCCAAACCTGCAAAATTTTAATATGTGTTTTACTTGAAACGGTTGCATATCAAATGAACATATGCATCACGTGCGTTTAATAATGTTAACACTTAATTATATTGACAATAGATATTAAATAGGACAATTTTATTCGAGTGCACCCCGGGTATTTTACCATCCTTATCCGCTAGATACTTAAAATGCTTCAAGGCTCAGGTTTATTGTAGTCCAAAGAAACCTGGGATCATTGAAAGATGTCAGTAACTTTGTCAGAATAATCACAGTTTCACTGTAGATAGTTTTTTATTTACAACGAGTCAGTGATACACTGAAGTGTATCATATTTCAATGTAAAGTTTCATTTATAAACCTGTTGCTGGGAGTATAAAATATGTATACATGTTTAAATGTCAAATCGTTTCAGCTAGCAAATATGCGCGTTTAGAGAGAGATTTTACATCAGTTAGGAGACACACGCTTATAATGTGAGGGGTTATTTTT